>NC_133769.1:316352348-316425761 GCF_003597395.2 Chelonoidis abingdonii | reverse complement strand
GTCCAGAAGAGTGCAGTGCTAGGAACAGCTAAGATACTGCGCAGAACCCTCAAACTCCCAGGCCTCTGGTAGAGGACCCGAGGTTGAGGAAGACACATACCACCCATAGGGGTGAGAAGAGAATTTTTTTTTTATTATATATATATATAATAAATAATAATAATTATATATATATATATATAATAAAAAAAATTCTCTTCTCACCCCTATGGGACCATTTGCTGGAGTCTCAGAGGACTTGGTTTTGCTCCCATCTATCACAGTCCTCTTTTTTTGCAGCATGCGGTAACAAGTGAGAGGCTGGTCTGCTGGATAGGGAGCTAGCCCTGAAAGACCAATGTTCTACTCTCCCTTGGGGACTTCCTGTCTGACCCCAAGCCAGTGCTTTAAGGATAGAATTTCAAAGGTTTTTAGGCACCCAAAAATGCAGCTAGACATCTAGTGGGTTTACAAAGCACCAAACCCTCTATGTGCATTTGAAAATCTCACTAGGTGCCTAAATACTTTTGAAAATCTGGCCTTTAGTCTGTGTTTGCCTCAGTGCCCCATCTGTCTAATAGGGATAACAGCATTGCTGTACCTCACCGAGGGGCTGGGAGGAGAAATAGGTTAGACATTATGAGGCACAGCCTCAGATACTATGGTAATGGGGCCACATACGTAGCACAGGTAGAGTGGGGAATTTCTCTATACCCTGATAGCCCTTCCCTGGGTTTGGCCCCTTCTTTTCACCGATGCCTCAAATCTCCCCCTTTTCTGAATGTAACCTAAGCTCAGTGCTTTGCTGTATTTTTTCTGAGTCCCTTGTTCCCTCTAAAATAACCCCTTGCCCCAGAGGGATTCCTCTTCCATATCCTTAATTTAATCACCAGCCCTTTCTTACCTTAATCACCCTGCCTCTGTTGTGAACAAAATACTGATTCCCTGCCCCAAGGGCACCTCTTCTCTGCAGAACTTACATTTCACACTAATGCTGTGTTGTACTTAAGAGCTTTACCTGCGAGCTTGCACACCTCCTATATGAAACTCCAAGGTATCTTTACCATAGTGATGTGTCCTTCTGGCATAAGTGGTGCTTTTATTTGAATGCACTAAATGTTTTCTTATGCAGAAATATTAATTGGTGATTTAAACATTAGAAACAATTAAACTAGTGCTTCACTACACTCAGACCACATTAGGAATAAAACACAATGAAAAATAGTTGATCAAAGCATTTTAATTAGGGAAGTCTGTGACATGAAAATTCTAAGTGTATTAAGAGAGCCTCACTTCACATGCTGAGCTGCCACTAATATAATCAGTAAAAAGTGTTCTTTTATATTTTGCCAAGCAGCTAAGTCAATCTAATTTCCATCTGCAACTGACTGAAAACCGAAGATGAACTTCTTACTGAATGTGATACATTAGGAATCATAACCAGCCACAAAGACTGATAAACTATCTGTGAACTATTAATATATTGGCTAAATGTCTGTGACTGATTTTGTCACCATAGCTTCACCAGAATAAAATTATTTGCCAGTCATACAGTTTTAAAAAGTTACATTTTTGACTTACCAGAATGAGGGTGATGGAAAAACAATTGCCAGCAACTGTGAGTTGTTTGTCATTAATACTGTCCTAAGGGAATGCTTTGTAGACTAGAGCATGCAAGCCTGTTTCCCACCACTAGTAGGCGGAAGCTTGAGGTGGTAGATTGTGAAATTAGTAGGCATAGGCTGGGAAAATCTTTAATAGAGATTGACCAGATGTCCCAATTTTATAGGGACAGTCCCTGTATTTGTGCCTTTGTCTTACACCCCACTGCCTGTCCTGATTTTTCACACTTGCTCTCTGGTCACCCTAATTGTAAAATACAAGAGCAGGAACACAGACTATACATTTTTAGATATATGTATTGTTCTTAAAATTAACACATGGTCTGAAGCATGGGGGGAGGCAAATCTCCCCCCTTGTATACACACACACTCTACTCAAATGGCACCCCAGCTGAATGAAACAACAAAAGTCATGACAACTATTTTGCCTAAATCACAAATGTTTGGGAGTTGTTTTACCAAGTTTTATTAATAAAGTGATACCTGTACCTCAGCATTCTTGCACTTGCAGAGGTTGTTCTGTTTTGTTTAATTCCAGGGATGACTGACTGGTTGTGTACGTGTGTGTGTGTATATAGAACCCATAGAATCTGTCTGAGAAGGGAACCTACAGGATAATCTTTCAAGCCTGGTCTACACTATGAGGTTAGGTTGAATTTAGCTGCGTTAGGTCGATTTGAAAATGACTGGGTTCACACAACCAACCCCACTCTGTTGACCTAAAGGGCTCTTAAAATTGATTTCTCTACTCCTCCCCGGTGAGGGGAGTAGCACTAAAATTGACCTTGCTGGGTCAAATTTGGGGTAGTGTGGACGCAAGTCGACGATATTGCCCCCGGGAGCTATCCCAGAGTGCTCCATTGTGACCGTTCTGGACAGCACTTTGAACTCTGATGCACTAGCCAGGTACACAGGAAAAGCCCCAGGAACTTTTGAATTTCATTTCCTGTTTGGTCAGCGTGGGGCACGCAAGACGAGTGGTGAACCATCAGCCCCCTAGAATTCGCAAACGAGCTCCCAGCATGGACGAGAGGGAGAATACTGGATCTGATTCTGTATGGGGAGAAAGCATTCTGTGCAGGCTGATCAATAAAGTAAAAGAATGTAAATATATTTGCCCAAAATCTCACAGGGCAAGTTTGGACTGAGGCTACACCAGGACACCACCAGCAGTGCCGTGTGAAAGTTAAGGAGCTCAGAGCAAGCCTACCAAAAAGACAAAGGAGCAAAACAGTCACTCCAGTAGAGCCCCACAAGGCCACTTCTATGACCACTGCCATGCCATTCTAGTGGCGACTCTCTACTACCGACCCCACCACTGTCCATGACACCTGCAAGGGGGAAGTCTCTTGCACACGGGAGGAGGAATTTTGCAGAATGAGGAAGAAGGAGGATGAGAGAATGTGCAGCGGCAAGTGGGTGAATCTAGTTTTCCTCAGCAGACAGAACTTTTCTCACTCTGGAGCCAATAAACCTCCCAAGGTGCTATCCCTGACCCGAAGACTGGACAAAGGCACCTCTGGTGAGTGCACATTTGTAAGCTACATACAAGGTTTTAAAAGTAATGCAATGTTTAATGTTTGATTATGCCCTGAAACACTGGGATGCATTCACAGCCAGTACAGCTATGGAAAGGTCGTTCACATGTCTGGGGATGGAGTGGATCCTTCCAGGGACATCTCTCATGAAGGATGCTACCTGAGGTAACTCCTGAGGTACTCTTTGCAGAAGGTTTCTGAGAAGGGCGGCTGTTTCGCACTCCAATGATAGGAAGCCATTACCATGCCAAGCCAGTCGCAAGCATACTGGAATCATGCAGCATAAGCGGGCAGGAGTGGTCCTTGTTGAAAATAAGTTCCTGTCTGCCATTCCTGTAGCATTTGCCAAACCGGTATTGCCTGGCCTCCTTCTTTGTCATTCAGTGTTGAAACGCATTCTACAAACAATATGCATTACTCACCTTTTTGGGCGAAGCCAGACTTTCGGCACCATGCTCCCTATTTGGTGTAAAACATTGCTTGCAAATCAAGGCGAAAACACACACAAGGTTTTTGGGCCCCGTCCCCTATTGAACACTTCTGGTATGGTATAAAGTGAGTACTTTAAGGGTTGACCTGCCAATGTGCAGGCAGGGAGAGGAGAAAACGAGTCCCGTGTAGCCGTGTAATGCCGTGTATGCCTCACCGAAGCCTGATCACCTTCGAAGCCTCTCTCTCAGCTCACGTGTTTCAAATAGAGCTTACTACGTTTGGCGGTCGTGATGTGTTGGTTTTGTATTGTAAGTAACTCAGTTATTACTAATGCTGCATTTTTTGTAAATATTGTTAGTAGAAGTATTTTAGGCACTGTGTGTTTTAGGTTTTTGGTTAACTCTATTTAGCTAATCATAGCTGCTCCCATTTTTATCACATTTCAACTTTTTATTTGATTACCCCTTGTAACCATTGCTTTCCAATAAAATTTTAAAATTGATTAATTTTACAGTTTGTGTGTGTTTCTGCAGTTTGCCTTGTGACACATAACTCTCCTTGATCTCTTACCTATATACAGTCTGTTGCCGAACGTGCAGGCCTGTAAATAACAGCCTGGCAAAAATTTCCCTTATGTGCCCCTGCAAATACGGGCAAAATCTACACGGCGTCACGAACTGAGGATGCGGGGAGTTGGGCCATGCCGTGGACGCTGCAGACACCCCGCGCAAACATGAAACTGAACAGTTCCAACATTTGCAGTTTCACCTTTTACCTAGCAAAAATTCGACTAATCCAGTAATGGAATGGATCTGTTCCCTTGAACTCGAAAACCTCAAAAAGGCTATGCGGTACACACTAACCCTGCAGATACAGGTTGCCATCCTCGGTGCCACCCGAGCGTTAGGTGTCAGCCAGCCGATTGTTCCTGCACCTCAGTGCACGAGGCTTGGAGAACCTCGGTTGCTGCAGATCCCTCTCAGCTTTGGAAAAGAATAGTAGCCGCACTGTAAAAAAATCCGGAGTACCCGTTTCCAAATTGATTACCCCGCCACCATCGGTAAACTGCTAATACCGGCAACGCAAAATTAATATCCAAATGATAAAAATTAAATTTAATAACGAAAACCATAAAATTGCAAACCCGATAATATAAAATCTGAGAAAGTTTCTCAGAAGAAATTCAAGTACATGTCAAGGTGAAGCCCTGAGAAAGAAAGGGAATTTGTAATGGGTAATGGAATCGTTGACTAGTAAGCTTGTAATAAGGAACCTGAAATGGTAACTGGATTTGCTGAGTAGCTGCTGGAAGTAGCTCAGGGTAGTGAAAAAAGCAGCAGCTTGTCTGTTGGGAGTGGCAATGTGCCTGGTGAGCTTATGGCTGTGTCTAGTCAGCAGTTTGGGAAAACAAGAATAGTGGAAGATGAGTGTCCCTATCCCTTACCTGTTTCCTGTGTGGAAAATTGTAACAGTGAAGGAAATGTGCCTGTGTCTGTTAGGGGTATTGACTTGCCTATGGAGGAAGCTACCTCGGTCTCCAAGCAGTTGTCTGTAAACAGCCCTGTGTGCTGGGACAAGGGAAATGAAATCCCAAGTTGTTGTGTGTCTGGTGAAGGAGAATGTGTCTCCAGCTTTTCTGTGTCTGTGGAGCAAACAGAAGGTGCCTTTCAGCCTGTGATGGTTAAGGGTAATTCAGTTGTCTCAGAGTTGGTTGTAAATACAGCTAAAGCCCAGGAAGGGAATGGTCCTGAGTTCCTGTCTGCTGGGAAGGATGGCACTGTAACTAGGTTGCATCCAGTTTGTGTCTTAGCAAAAAGACCAGAAATTCTGGTGTTGTAGTTTGCCAGTTGCTGTCTGTGGCTGGAAAAGGTGTAGCATACAGGGTGATACCCTAGCCAGGGCAGGGCAAGGAGAGCAGAAAGGTGATTTAATTGTGTTACCTACTGACAGTTTAACAACTTGTAACAAGGAGGAAATAATTCCTAAACTTGTGTGTGTTGAGCCTAACAACTTGCAGGTTGCCAGTGACTATAAGGAAAGTTGCCAAGGGAAGGAGAGTACCTCTAACGTTTTATCTAGGGAGTCTATGAGTTTGCCTGAAAAGAAATTGTGTAGGAATCTGCCTAATGGGCCAAAAGTAATTCTGAATGTAAGTAAGACCCAGAAAGAATCTGTTGTGGCTCAGGGAAGTGTTCCTTTAGAGCAAGCCCTAGGTGAAAAGGGTAAGGGCAGAAGTTCTGAGAGGGGTGAATTGTTGCTTAGAAAAGCTGCTAAGGAAAGAAATCCTCATGGTAATCTGTGCAAGCAATTTACTGCAGCTAAAGGGTGTGAAAGTGATTTAATCAAGGAAGTTTTAGTTCCTAACAGCCAAAAGTTTTCTGTTGTTAATGGATCCACTGACTTTCCTGTTGAAAAATCCAGTGGGGGTAGCTTTGAGAAGGTCTCAAATAGAGTAGAAGCTGTTACAAAAGTTAAGCAGCCCTGTAATCAAGTGGCTGTGTGTGTGCGTGGCCAGCTTGTTGGAAAAACAAGTTGTTGAAACAGAAATGTCTCCATGCTAGTGTCTGTGTTAATGCAAATTACCTGACTAGCAGGGAGAAGAAAGACTTGCTAATAGCTGTGAGTACAAAGAGCCCACCCCCTCAGCCAGTGAATTTGGTTAAGCGAGAGAAATCAGGGTTTGGTCCTGCAGAACAAGGAGAAAAGAGAAGACTAAATTTTGCAAAGGGAAGCCACAGGTTAACCCTAAAATGCCCAAACTCCAATGGTATTAATCCAAAGATGTGGCATGACAAACATGATTGTAACTGGACACTTGCAATGAATTTGTTGTTATTGCTAATGGTGATTTTTGCAACTAGTGTGTTGCTATTACCAAAAATTGTAAGAATGTACATACAGGAGTCCTGCTGCAAAAGCAGATCCAATCCACTATTTTTCTAACTAAGTTTTACCTTGAGTCTGTAAAGAGATTCAATCCTGTTATTGAACATGACTTTGATAAACCATTTCTGTTATACACTGATATGGCTCCACCATGCCAAGCCAGTCGCAAGCAGTCTGGAATCATTGCAGCAAAAAGCTTGGCAGTGAGTGGTCCTGGGTTTTGGTTGCATTCTAGCAACATTCGGTCTATATCTTTCTGTGTTAACCTCAGCAGAGTAATATCGCTCATGGTCACCTGGTTGAAATAGGGGAATTTTTGTAAGGGAACAGTAAAAGGACCTTGTTCATGTTGGGCTGTTTGCGCTTGGCTAAAAGGGATCATCCCAGAGAATAGCCATGTGGCGGGAGGAGGGGTGAAGGGATCATCCTGGAGAATAGCCATGCAGCGGGGGGAGGGGAGAAGGGATCATCCCAAAGAATAGCCATGCGGTGGGGTGGGGGTAGCTCAGATGTGTACTGCACATTCACCCGAAAACCACAGCCCCTCCTTTTAAATGTGAAACTCAACCCATTGCTTGCTCTGGGAAAGGAGGGCGCTGCAGTTTGAAAACATTCCTACATGTTACGAAGGCAGAAGAAGGCAACCCCACGTACCCTTTGGCTTACCATGGCTGCCTGGAAACCAAATTCTGTTGCCCAGCCGTGTGTGATGTGTCACCATACCTGTGGGCACTCAATGTAAAAGGCAAAATGCAACCTTGTACATAAAGCACATGTGCTGTCTGCTGTGAATTGCTTGATTCACTGTGAAAGAGTCTCTCTTTTGTTCTCAGAAATGTAGCATCTTAAATTTTACTCTCCCTTTTTATTCCCCCCCAGGTGCAAATGTTTCTATGCTCCCCCTATCATCTTCGTCCCTGAGATTATTGCACATTAGAAGGTGAAAAAAACACACGTGATGACATGTTTTCCGAGCTCATGCAGTCCTCTCGCACTGATAGGGTACAGCTTAATGCAGAGGCCAGGAAAGAATTAAGTGAGTGTGAAGAGTGGAGGCAGGACGCGATGCTGAGGCTAATGGGGAAGCAAATGGACATGATGAAGCATCTGCTGGGGAGCAAACGGACATGATGAAGCGCCCGTTGGAGCTACAGGAAAGCCAACAAGAGCACAGACCCCTGCTGCAACCACTGTATAACCGCCAACCCTCCTCCTCAAGTTCCATATCCGCCTCGCCCAGAAGCCCAAGAACGTGGGGGTGGGGGAGGCTCCAGGCACCCAGCCACTCCACTCCAGAGGCTGGCCCAAGCAACAGAAGGCTGTCATTCAAACAGTTTGATTTTTAGTGTGGCTACAGTAAACAACATGGCCTTGTCCTTCCTTCCTTCCCCACCCCACCCAGGCTACTTTGTCCGTTAACTCATTTTTTTAAAATTAATAAATTAATTATTTCAAAATAATAGTTACTTTATTTCAAAGGGAGGAGGATGGTTGGCTTACAGGGAATTAAAAGGGGGCAGATTTGCATCAAGGAGAAACACACATAACTGTCACACTGAAGCCTGGCCAGACATGAAACTGGTTTTCAAAACCTCTCTGATGCGCAGTGTGCCTTGCTGTGCTCTTCTAATCACTCTGGTGTCTGGCTGCTCAAAATCAGATGCCAGGTGATTTGCCTCAACTTCCCACCCCACCATAAATATCTCCCCCTTACTCTTACAGATATTATGGAGCACACAGCAAGCAGCAATAACAATGGGAATGTTGTTTGCACTGAGGTCTGACCTACTCAGGCAACAGTGCCAGCGAGCTTTTAAATGTCCAAAGGCACATTCTACCACCATTCTGCACTTGCTCAACCTATAGTTGAACTGCTCCTTACTACTGTCCGGCTCCCTGTATAAGGCTTTGTGAGCCATACGAGCAAGGGTAGGCTGGGGCCTCAAGGATAACTATTGGCATTTCAACATCCCAAATGGTAATTTTCTGGTCTGGGAAGTAAGTCCCTTCTTGCAGCTGCTCGAACAACCCGGAGTTCCTAAATATGCGAGTGTCATGCACCTTTCTCAGACATCCCACGTTGATGTCAGTGAAATGCCCCTTGTGATCCACCAGGGCTTGCAGCACCATTGAGAAGTACCCCTTGCGGTTTATGTACTGGTTGGCAAGGTGGTCTGGTGCCAAGATGAGGATATGCATTCCGTCTATCGCCCCACCACAGTTAGGGAATCCCATTGCAGCAAAGCCATCCAGTATGACCTGAACATTTCCCAGAGTCACAACCCTTGATAATAGAACATCAGTGATTGCACTGGCTACTTGGATCACAGTAACTCCCACAATAGACTTGCCCACTCCAAATTGATTTCCAACTGACCGGTAGCTGTCTGGCATTGCAAGCTTCCACAGGGCTTCTCAACTGTCAGGGCAGCTCTCATCTTGGTATTCCTGTGCATCAGGGTTGGGGAAAGCAACTCAGAGTTCCAGGAAAGTGGACTTAATGCATGCAAACATTTCGCATCCACTGTGAATCATCCCAGACCTGCAATACTATGCGGTTGCACCAGTCTGTGCTTGTTTGCCTGGCCCAGAATCCGTGTTCCACTGTATCAACCAGCCCCACTGCCACCATGATGTCCCAATTGCCACAGCCCAGGCTTTCAGAAACATCTGTGTCCATGTCCTCATCAAAATCCCCCTTGTGCTGGCGTCTCTTAGCCCAGTTCTGCATATACTCCAGGATAATGTGCGAGGTGTTTACAATGCTCACAACAGCAGCGGTGACAGTGAGCTGAGCGGGCTCCATGCTTGCCGTGGTATGGCATCTGCATGGGTAATCCAGGAAAAAAGGCACAAAACGATTGTCTGCTGTTGCTTTCACGGAGGGAAGGGCGACTGATGACATGTACCCAAGACCACCCACAACAATGTTTTTGCCCCATCAGGCATTAGGAGCTTAACCCAGAATTCCAATGGGCGTCAGAGACTGCGGGAACAGTGGGATAGCTACTCACAGTGCACCGCTCCATAAGTCGGTGCTAGCCATGGTAGTGAGGACGCACTCCGCCGACTTAATGCCCTTAGTGTGGACATACGCAGTGGACTGTATAAAATCGATTTCTAAAAATCAACTTCTATAAAATCGACCTAATTTCATAGTGTAGACATACCCTCAGTCATCTAAAACAACACCAGGTTAAATGACCTTGCTGTCTATGCATGCAATTCATGAGTTGGGAGACATGTTTAAATCCTGAGAAATTGTTATTTTCACCTCCATTTTTGTTTGTTGGTAAAATGTAATAAGCTGTGCTATTCTCAACTGCATTGGAATGTCTCATGTAACTGTGTTGGGGGAGAAAAAGATTGGTTATTATCACGTGTGTATAATTTGAGTAGTTTGCCTTAATTAGCATCAGAGCTATAGTTCAACCCAAGAGTGATTAGATGCTCCTTTGTATCAGCCATTTGGCTGCAATATAAATATCAGTTGGCACTGGGATTGATAATGGCCTGTCATTTTGAGGCTGATAGCTAAACAAGGTTTGACTCCTCCTACATGATTAGATATAGCTAATAAGGAATTGTTCGTTAATCTGATATGTTTTAACCATCCCAATAATTAGAGTGATTTGATATTAACCCACTTTGTCTTCATTTATGTCTTTGATTTTATGTTTTTTGTTTAGTTATAAATTATATACGATTGGAAGCCCAAGTAGATTGATATTTCTTAACCAGACTTCAGGCTCTACAACTGCAAGAACCCTGGGGCAGATAACAGGGAAAACTTTAAAAGCCACCTCCTGATGGTCCATAGAACCTGCCTCCTTTAGTCCTCCCAACAAACCAGAAACAGTGAAGAAAATCATACAGCAAAAAAGCATTTTAAAAATAAAATGCCTTGATTCAGCCATGTCAAAGTCAAACGGACAAACGAACGAACATGAAAGGAGAGCTGCATTGTCAAAGCTAGTAATCCTAGATGCCATTAAATATTTAGAATGATCTATTTCTCTCTAGCTCCTGCTTGGGAAGTTTAATAGCTTCCTGCAGACTTGGCACTCTGAATAAACGGGCTAAATATCCCAAACAAGTTTGAAGCAAAGAAACAATTCTGGACTAAGAGCTTGCGTCTTTAATTATCAACATGATTAGATATGGCAGATGTTAGGCCTAACTGGAAATGTCACAAAGCCAGTTATGCCAACCTGAGCAAAGTCAGGCTAACAGAGGCTTCTGGGTAATTCATAAGTGGAAAACGCCTGGGAGTTGCCTGTCTCTCACAGAGTTAGGCAACCATAAGCCTGGCAGGGTACCAGATGTATTGTGTTGGGAATAATGGCAGAACTCCCTGTTTCTGTTCTCTGGGTCTCTCTGACTCCCTTACAGTTTTTTGCTTACTTGTGATTGTTAAGGCATTATTACTCACATAAATCATATTATTCTTGTTTGTAGTAATTAGGGCAGTATTGTTCATATTAATTAATTAGTTTGGGTTTACTAATTAGTAAAAGGGGGTTGGACTGCTAAATGAATAATTTGTGACGCGACGGGACTGTCTATAAAATCATATGCTAGTTGTAAAGAAGCAAGCTGGTTCTCTCTGGAGACGAGCTGCTCTCTATTGATGCGTGCACTTGTCAATAAAGAGCTTTTGATCGGACCTTGCTGGTGTTGCCTGTCACTCTCGCGGTCAGACAACGAACCGTGTGCTAGTATTGGGGCACCGGGGTCCCCAACACAGGTATATGCAGTTCTTATCAGCAAGGCTAGGGAAGAGGAGCATGGTCTCTGAGTGCAATTGCCATTACCTTGCTCCTGGGAGCAGTCCTATTTACTTCAAATGGGACGGCTTCCATACAGAAGCGGAATGTAATTTGGCTTTGAATAAATAGAGGCCTGCTTAGAAAACCACCTGCAGCTGTGAATGCTTGATTCCACGCCCTTGTGGTGGGAGATGGGGGCTCAGAACCTTGCCCTCAGTGCTTAATTTGTGCTGGGGCTTGTCAGGGCTGAGCCCCGGAACCTCTGGGCTTACTGCATCAGTTATGAAAGTAAAAAAATTGCTGGAGCCCCGGCACCTAATTGCTTGAACTGTGGCACCTCTTTCATTACAAACTAAGCACTGCCTGCCCTCATCACCACTAAACACACAAGATCTATTCATCGCCTTTAAAGAGAGCCAAAGTCTTGTCTTTTAATCTTAGAAGCATAAGGGTTATTTCAGATACAGGTGTGACTCTAGAGAAAACAAATAAATACTCATGTTTCCTACATAGCATACTACAGTATTGAGTCATGCATGACTTATATTAATCTCTGCTTGTTAAAATTCACTCTTGAAGCAATGGGAACCTGGTTTCTGGGGGCACAAAATGAACCTGCCGCAGTATTTTTTAAAATGGGGGGAGGGAGACAATTTTGGGGTCAGCACAGCACTAAAGAAGCTGATTAAAATTAAGTCTATGCTTAAGACCCACTGCAGGGACTGAAGTAAACAGGACTTAAGCAAATGCTTAAAGTACTTTCCTGAAGAATAGTTTTCCTTGTGCTTAAAGTTAAGCAGATGCTTAAGTGCTTTGCTAATCAGGGTATATAAGATCTAATATACTCTTATCATTAAATGCAGTCCTGGTCTTTGTTTAAAGTTTAATTTACCTTGCACTGGAACTACTGGTAAACCCAAATGAGATCAATCTGCTATGGAAAGGCAGTGCTTGATCCCAGAGCTCGTCTCTAGGGAACTCCCATTGCCATTAACAAATCACTGGACTCCACACTCCAGTCCTTCCTGGAGCTCCCATAGATGTTCAAGACACTGAAGTCAATGGAAGTCCCATGGGCAAGACGGCTACAGGAGCAGATCGAGAGTACAAACACAGGTGCTCATTAGATTCAAAGCAACTAAAACCTGAAGATACAGCAAACCAAATCCACTTTAAAGGGATATTCTGGACTGATCTCACTTCTTTCAGTTTGGGACAGCAACTACACTTTGCAACACTAATGAGACAGATACAAAGCTCCAAACTAAGGATTCCTTGCAGCTTTATACTTTGTAAAAGAAAATATGTACTAGAAAAGAGATTCCACAATGTTTTTTACTATACTACTTTTATGGACCAGAAGGACTCTCTGCCTTAGACCTGGAGGCACTGGGACAGATTCTCACATAGGTGACAAACTCTTAGCACAGCTCTGGGGCTCAAAGGGGCCATAAAGTTGGTTTTACCAACTATGTGGATGGGGGAACACATGCAGAGCACCTCTGGAAGTATTAGGTAATATAAATTTATCTCTATGGTCCAGCTCTCGACAGCCACTAGATCATAGTCTGCTGGGTGCAGTTTAGAGCAATCCCAAGGCTACTCTTGCTTCTAACGGGAGCCAAACCAGCCCCAGAATTAGGGAGCTACAAAAGTGGCATAAAGCTATCTTGAGTCTGCGTTACATCCTATGCCAAACACAGCTCAGCCTTGTCCCAAAGTCAGGGCCTGTATGTAAATATTCTCCAAAATTATAGTATGAAATCATTGCCCAGTGAATCTGAGTTCATGGAAGAATGCATGAAATTAAACGCATACATTTATATTATCATCCAATATCGCCATAGCCAATTGCACAACTGTTATGGTGCCTAAATCCTTATGCAAGACTTCCAGTGAGTCCAATGGGAGTTTTGCCTGACTGGAAACTGTAAGATCATACCCATGATTTCTGAAAAAAAATAGCTTTCTCAAACACACAAGTCCTGAGCAGAATGAGTTACAAACTCAACTGTGAAAATGTAAGCCCTGAACATTCCTGCAGACTTTAGATAAAAGCTAGATCATTCTGACAATGAAAACTGGCTGCTGTCCAATTATTTCCCTTAAAGCACATTTACAATGTGGACACTATGAAAATCATAGAATAGTATTAATATGCTAATAATATTTACAGTATTTTTCAGGCTAAATCCTGCAGCCATAAACACAGTATTCAAATGTTTGCACTTCGTTTTTTTTCTTGAACAAACACTCAAAACCCACAGATGTAATGGTTTCTCTGTGCACTAAAATCTCTGCTGTTATTTTGAGATAAAGGAATATTTTAGAACAGTTTTATTTTACAGCATTTCTCACACAGTGAAGCTTTTGAGTGTGGTGTAATGGATCTGGGTACCTGAGTCCACTTTATTCCTAACAATGATGTGCTATCAAATAGCTGTAACCATTCCCCTGTTGCCATAGCACAGAACACAACATCCCTTCTCATAGCAGCTGAACTTCTGCCTGGAGGCGCAATGATCTGGACAATACAGGTGCTCCCTCCCTGCTCAGTCAGTCCCTCTTGGTCTAAGCTTATCTGAATGGTTTCTTCACAAAACACCCATTAATGGTCTGCAAAGCCATGTCTCATTATTTCTTAACCAAGAGGATTTTTTTTGGACCTTAGAAGTAGTTCAGTACCATGGTCAGCACAAAGACATTTCAAATCTATGCAACTATCAGGTGAAGTAGACAGCTAATCGATCAAGGACGTGACACTGATGGAAACGAAAGAAAGAAACAATGGAGAGGAAAATGTCTTGTCTGTCACTGATGATTTGTATGGGGAGACTCTAGAGGAAAGACCAGAGGAAGGCATTTGACCTACTGTACTATGCTTTACTCGGAGAGAAAAGCAAAGCTGTTTAAGTGCTGCAGATGTAACTGAAAACATTTTGCTGTGATCTTTAACAAAATATTATATTGCAAGCAGCTGAAGCATCAATAAACTTTTAGCCTGGTTCCAGTGAGCATCTGGCAAATCTGTTTTTCAGCTAACAAGAGACTTGGGTACTGACTAGCTAATTTTGCCTTAAAATCAAGAGGCTGAAGGAGACAAGGTACAGGGTGAAGAAAGTGGCACATTATGTTCAGAAAGATCCATTCAATTTTTCACCCCAACTCCCATAGGAGGAGTATGGCTGATGATATCCCTTGCTATGATGGCACAGGCTCTGCTGTAAGGCTGATCCGCAGCACCTCTATGTACACTCTTGGAGGTGAGCAGCAGAGACTCAATGAATCCTTGAAAAAATGCAAAAGTACCACCAGTATAAAATCATGTGCATACTTCCAGCAGAAAGAGGAAGACAGGGCCTGGATGTATTCCAAGACTCAACATTGCTTGCAGTACTTACAGGATCTATTAGCTTTGAGAAAAAAATACCTTGACAGCATCAATGACTTAAAATCTATGAACATGACATCAGAAATTTCTCCGGTGTCAACAAAATCCTCCAAAACGGGGAAAAAGCCACTAAACCCACTTCCCACCAGGCACTCCTCTAAGGTAAGGGCTATTGTATCTAAGCACAAGAAAATATTCTTGCCATGTGGTTACCTACCATTTGCCTTAACTGCGTAACATGTAGTTACATAACCTCTGTTGGTTTTCTGTATCAATGATCTTTATTCAAGATCATGTCCTCTTGTAAGTCCGCTCTTATTGTGCCACCATTTGAAATAGAGAATAATTTAATGTGTACAAGCAGTCATACAATAGTAAGTAAAGATTGGGTAGTACCGGCTGAATTAAATTTGATTTTCTGTGCATCCTGGATGCAAACATAAGAATTAAGGTTGAACAGGTATCAACCATAATTTGATGATTATACGGGATCCTTTAGGATCTAGATTTGACCTGATAACAGAACATTCTGTAAAGGAGCAGCTGACTGCTGCTGCCTCTAAGATCCTGGTGGCTTATCAGATCAACTAGGTGGGTTTTTTCTTAGTCTGAAGTTATCATCTGTGTTATTATTAAGTGCCACCAATTATAGCCCTCCACCAAGAGCAAGGAAGAAGGCGGGGATCTGGTTATACTTCATCACTTTTAGAGATAGAGACAACAGCCTTTTCTGGAGGACAGCTGGGATGCTTTAATAGATTAAAATGGTGACAGATTTTGTTTCTTCCCAACTCTGCCACAGACCTTCTGTGTGATCGTAGGCAAGTGACTTCATTGTGCCTCCATTCCTCGTGTGTAAAAAGGGGATATTAATACTTCCCTTCTGCACAGGAGTGTTGTGAGGACAATAAACCATAAATACTTAGAAGGCACTCAGACAGTTCAGTGATAGGGGTATGGAAGTACGTCAATAGGTAGAGAATCCTGGAATGGGGGGAGATGAGAATACACAGGACCTGTAAATACACTTTTGGAGTGATGTGGAGTATGTGTGAGTCGAGATTTATCTGAATGTTTTGGGGGAAATGTGCATGAGAGCGAGAAAGAGGTGGGTGTGTATGAAGTCTAGAAAATGCATCCATAAAAAGATAATTGTGTTCGAGGCTATCTCATCAGATGGCACCTCATAGTTCTCCACCTTGGCTGTTTATAGCTGTTACTGATTGAAGAGCTCAATAACCCACTGAGATAAGTAGGCTTTGCACTTAGAAATTATTTACACAGAGTACATTCTTATATTGAACAACCATGATTTTCACTGAGCACAGGTACAATGTCATCAGCAGCACTAGTTTTGTTGTCACTACAAGTTCCACTGCCAGCCACGAGGACATGGCAAATGTTAGTTCTCAATGCTCCATTCGCTAGAAAGCTACTGCTAGCTAATACACTGGCAGCTGCTTTAGAAACAGAAAACAAAATTTCCCACTTCACTATCATTATGCTCAGAACTTTGAAGCAGCACCTTTCCTACAGGCTATCTCCCAACCACTTTATAGAATAAAGAATCATACAGTTGCAAAATCAAATGCAGCCTTTCATTTCATTTGTAGTTTTGTATCTCATGTATCTGAACTGTTTTCTTTGCATCTGCTTAGAAATTAGGCTGATTCAGCCCAGCTTCATTCAGCGAAGATATCGAGCTTCCAGCAGTGGAAAGGCTACCTGCCGAAATATTGTGCTCATGCAAAGTGGCCACAATCCCTCCTTTGACAGCAGAGCCACAGCTGGCCTGTGCAGGGCCCACAGTGGGTGCTAGCGGGGTAGATGGTGTGGGGAGGGGACATAGGGGCTGACTCATTGCATCCCCTGAGACTCTCTATCAGGAGGGCATTGATCACACTTTGAAGTCAACTGCCCATGGCAGAAGCCCTGAAGGAGAACCCTGGTGCAAATACTGCCTACCCTCCCACAAGGACAAATTCACCTTTGGATATAGTAGCTTCTGCTAGTGTATGGGGGTGCAAATTGTGCCAGTGGGGGCTGAATGAAGCCCAAACATTTCTGACACCAGAAACTATATTTTCTAATGCTCTATGGGCCTGATCCAATGCCCACTCAGATCAATGGCAGTTTTCATATGACTTCAGTGGGCTTTGGATCAGGACCTACATCTGTATCGTAAGTAATGGAGGGGACCTACATCTGCTCAGTAAGTAATGGAGGGGAAGAAGAATTAAGATGTATTGGCAAGGGGAGACAGAGACATTTGTAAAGAGATGAAGAATCAAGGAGAGAGAAAGATCCAAAACAGACACTGAGATCTAGGACCGTAGCATGGGAATTTATGACACACTCTGCCTATAATTAGTTGGGGTTGGTTCCCTTTTGGTTCATGGGAGATTGACAGTCACTGGGGTCACTAACTCCATTGCCATCAGTGGTGGAATTCTGGATCTACCCTTGTGTAACTGAGAGCAGAATTTGGCCAAGTCAACAGAGTGGAAAGAAAACAAACAGTGGTAAAGGATGCAAAACACTGGCTACAGTAGGTACTGTGGAACAGACCTTACAGACAGGGTCTACGTAGACTCCTTCCATTTCCTGAGTGGTGTTATAGTGCTATGTACAATTGAAAATTCCTCTTTAAAAAAAAGGAACTCTGGTTTAACAAACAAGTAGAGCTCTCATTTGCCAAGGTCTGGAGTATTATGTCATCTGATTGTAGCTGACTAGCTCTTATGTGTGACCAGACTTGATTGGAGTGTTAACTCTACCAGCCTCCTGCTCATACATGGATAATGTATGACATCAGCAGGATACAGTGTACAATGAGTCATTCTCACCAACTCAAGAGGGTCGGTCACTGCACCATAACACTGGCTTTGAAGAAAGGGGTTCTGAAGGACTCAAGAAGTAATCCAGAATACCACGGGTTATTTGGCTGCTTTCTAAATGGTACTTTTATTTAGTGATCACAAGTTTCTTTTTAAACACAGGGATGTATTGTTTTGTACATCATTATCTGCTTGCATTAACATTACCTTCAGTGAAAATTCATTTCTCTTTCTCTGTGTGATGAAGAATTAGTAGAAATGCACTCAAACACTGCAGAGGTTTGGATCTGGATCCGAATGTCTGTCTCTATAACAGGCTGAACCAAAGCCTGGGTACTGAATGGTATCTGACCTTTGGGTCTGGATTCCAGGCTCAAACTTTGACCCTTGGGCTAATCCTGAGGGAAAAATAATTTGTGTCTCAGATGATATTGACAAGAAGTTTTATTTAAACTGTGTTTTAACCACTAAGGCCAGATGTACTAGCAATCACTACAGTCAGTAAGTGTGAAGTGGCTGCTTCCTCTTAGCACTCCTATCCATGCAAATCACCCCAAAGAGGTTACGGAAGCAAAGAAGCTACATCAAGCTTTATTCATCCCCTCACCAGCCCATAGAGCAGACAGCTGCTCCTTCAAAGAAGGCTGCATCCTTCAAAGATATCGAGGAGAGTCAGGGAGGTAGTGTGGTAGGGACACACTGCTCTCAATAGCACAGTCTGGCTTTAAAATGAGTGAGAACATAGGCAGTTCTTTCTTGGGCAGAACTCCCAGGAGAGTCAATGGGAGTTTTGCCTATACAGACACAGCAGTACACAGAAACTCCAAAAAGTGTTACCACATTGTCATAACTGTTTCAGTTTTTACACAGAGAGCTATTTATTGAAGAGAGAGTTTTTACTTTTAAACCCTACTGGTTTTCCTTTGGGGTTATCACCACACTATCAGATTGCCCCCTTTCTAGTGGCACAGAAGCCTCCTTCCTCCTTAAATAGACTTTATGCACAAAGACCTCAGTTCCCACATAGTGGGCAGATTTTCAGAAGAGCTCAGCATGTTGAGTGCCGAGCAGTGTTTGAAACTCTACCCCTGCAGGACAGGACAGATGTTGGCTGACAAGCATTTTTGAGAATCTGTCCCCAGCTGTTGGGCCAGAGGGCAGGCGATGAGCATTTGAAAATCTGGCCCATTATTTCCAAGAGGTTCAACTTGTTTCAGAGGCAGAGTCTCCTAATGGGTAGTGCCCAGGCCTGGCATTCAGGAGATATGGGTTTTATTGCTGACTCTACCACCAGTATGCTGGGTTTTGGGCAAGTCACTTTCCTTCTCTGAGACTCAGTTCCCCATCTGTAAATTGGGGATAATGATACTGACTTCCTGTCTAAGCACTCTGAGATCTACTCTGAGATGAAAAGAGCAATATAAGCACTGGGTATTATTTTTGGATCATTTTCTTAACTTGGTATGAACTATGAGATGGGCCCAAATAAAATTATCAAATTTTGGGCTGTTTGGATCCAGATGCTACTCCACTTTGCACAGTTCTTGTATTAAAAAGTAGTTTTATATTATTCTCAATGTACTTATTTCTTACACATCTGTTCAACAGATATCAATGGAGAAAAGAGTCCCACAGTCCAATTCAGATGTAAGAGAGGCAATAGCTTTCTTGGACTCGGTGATTGCAGATCTGGATGCAGAGAGATGGCAGAAAGTTCCTGTGACAGATCTCCCAAACGCAGATGTTGACTTTGATGGTGAAGTCTATACAGAGCATCTAAAATACAATTACTAAGGGAAGAGAGGTGGAGGCATAAAGGGAGGGTGACATTTTTGTGATCCATATGTTTTCCAATTTCTACAATGGGTAGTCTTGTTTACAGAGTTGTTAAAAATATCAGCAGAATAGTCCTTATATAATTTTCCTATTATATCTATCTATCGACGATTGAAAGATAGCTTTCTATATAGATTGATCTCTTTCCTTATTCAGAAAAGGTTGGCTGATTTTAGTCAACTTTACAAACCAAAAACTCATCTACAGGCACCACTGTGCAAATAATGGATATTTTTTTGCATCACTGACAATTGAATCAATAAAATTGTTTCAGGTTGATCCAAAAATGATTTTTTTTTAAAAAAAATCTGATTAATTGAAAAGTCAGAAAACAAGTAGCTTTTGGTTGAATGAAACATCTTGTTTGCTCTGACAAGAAATGCTTTGTTTAGATTTCAAGCTTCTCCCTCCTGCCTCCCCAGTTTTTTAAAATAAAGCTAAAGGCAATTTTGAAACCAAAATTCATTTGGAAACAAGTTAAATGTTTTATTTCGAAGAGGTTGAAGTGAAACATTGACTTTTGGGGAAATTTGAGAGGTTCCACCCTCCTCCCCCACTATAACCATTTGCTGAAATTGACACACATTCGCAAAATGTTTCAGTCAACCCAAATCTGCATTTTTCACTAAGAAAAGTTTTGGTTGAAAGATCTTGCCAGCTCTATCTATAAGCTAGAGATAAAGTACAGAAAATTTTAGTCAGAAAGTGAAATTAAGAAATTCCTGAAGTAGAAGCCATTATGGAACCTTTACTGTGTTACTCAGCATTACTTCTAGAAAGGACCTAATTAACACCCTGCTTTGTCAATTACTAGCTGAACATCAACATTCATTGGGAAGCTGTTATTAACTAGAACTATCTTCTATCTTTCAGTTGCTACCAGCACTCGTCAGCACAGTTTACATTCAAACTGGATTCTCTGTGCCCCTCAGAGGCACTCCCAAGATGCCTTGCGAATAGCAGAGGCAGCAAGCCAGTCTAAAAGAAACAGCCAGAGACGAACAACCGGCTCCAGAAAGAGATTGGAAAGATATCCGATTTATCTACCCAAAGCTGTGGAAGGGGCATTCAGCACTTTAAAATTTAAACCAAAATCATGTAAGAAGGACTAGCCCCAGCTGGAAGACAGCTATATGGAAAGATAGAATGTGTAACATTTACTTCTCTTGATAAGTTCTGGCCCACCCAACACTGCAGCAGGTACATAACAGTGCATGTTCACTGAAGGTTCTTTATGCTGTTTGTATTGTGAGCCATGGCTATTCCAGGTTTGCAGTGACATTGGAATGCAGCGCATTGAGTTCATGGTGCCTAACACTGCTTTATCATTGGGTGGGGAGGAAGCTCCAACTTGGCAAGTGTTTTCCAGTGTTGTTATTGGAAGCATTGATTCCAGCATTGCCTGGTACAGTAATTTCTCTCCTGGCTCTAGTGCTACAAAGCAGTTGAATTTTTGCTCAAGGAGTTCCAATTTCAGGGCAGCAAAATGGACTTTCCTCATCTTTGCATCAGAGAATTTAGTGCGTGCCATCATCAGTCCCATGACCTGAGAGCATGCAGTGGCACCAATGAGAGGATGTTGACAAGGCAGCCTTGAAAAGGCCTTAGAAATAACAGCAATAAGAGCATCAGCATGAGCAGGTTGTGTTGTGAGACAGTTCTCCCACTGTGTGCTAGGAAAGTCAAGCAGATCCTGTACTCTGCTTTCTTATGGAAACTGTTTTGTTATGGGAGACAGCATCAAGGGTTCCTTGCAGGTGGAGATTTGTGCAATTAATTCTTTTCATAAGTTACAAGAAAAATAAAAATAAAAATTCCTCAACCATTTATTTGAATAGCCAGATGCTGACCAAACCTTACCTAGGTGATGGGAATTTAAAACATTTACTCTCACTCCTATAGGTGTGTAATATCTTTGAACAGCAGCATTTGTGAACAAACAGGACATGGACTACTCTCTAATCCAGGGGGGAAATTATGAACATAAATCCTAGCACATCAGCACTAGGTTACATACATTACCTGGACATCTGTGTTCATTGAGACCGCCAGTGAACACTGAAAAAAAAATACTACAGAGGTGCTCCTAAGAAGGTACTTTTTCCTTAGCTATGCTACATAAACCATTTGGAATTTGTGATATACAGTATGCCTATTTCTCTAACAAATAGCAAAGTAAAATCTCAGGGGCTACACTGGAGCATTCCCACCATGTTGCACTGGCTGTTTGGACCAGGCACTGCCATTATGAGTCCCTAGTTTTTGTCTGAACCTCATGCAGGTTAAAGTTGACTTTCTTCAGAATCTGAAAGAAAAGCAAGTTAGAGTGAGTCTATTTTGCTCCAATGTCTTTTCTTTCTATTAGCCTCCAGTCAGTACTGATCCTTGATTATTGGGCATGAAATATACCATTTTAACTGTGTCTACAGTGGGGTGCACTCACCTCTCATGAGCACTCGTTTGTCAAGTGCATGTGCCTGCACACACTCTCTCTCTCTCTGTGGTGGGTCTTTGCTGACTCATCCCTCCAGCCAAGTCACACACACACACACACACACAATCTGTCTGTGAGCAAAAGCACAGCAAATCTTTTCTGGGGTACAAGTCCAACAGGGGCCTCTCTCAGTGCCCTCGGTAACATCTCTCTCAAGTTGTCCCTGCTTGCTATAGAGTGGTGCCCCAGGGCTTCTTCCGTGGAGGCAATGTCTTTGCCCTCTCAGGTCCTTTCTGGCCACAGCTCTCCAGCTGGGCTGTTGCAGTTTAGTTGCCCTTCTGGGGTGTATCAAGGCCAGACCAGTTTCCCAGTGGCTGGTGGGGGTGGAAGGTGGTCCCAGCCCAGGGACCCTATGGATAGCAGCTGTACTATGTTCCTTTATCTAAGCCATACTGCTGCTCTAATTCCCTGGGCCACTTCTCCATGGCTCCAGTACATTCTTCACTCTTACCTCAGGGCCTTGTCCTGGTGGAATCCCAGCAGCCAGCCCAGAGCTCCTTCACATTCCCCCTATCTTCTGCCAGCATTAATCTGTCCAAGGGCTTGTAGCTCCCTCAGTCAGCCAGGCACACCAGACACATTCCTCCAGCTCTAACAAGGAACTAAACTCACTCTAGCCCTGCAGCTCCTCTTATACTAGCCTTCTGGTTCCTGATTGGCTGCTTCTGACACAGCCACTCTAGGAAGCTTGAAGGATCTCTACTGCCCTAGGGTGTGGCAAGGCCTCAGGCATCCAGCAGGAGGCCTCCAGACCTAGTCCACCCCATCAAGTGTCCCTTGTGAATTGGGAAGGTACTTTGCACAACTTCCTGCCATTTCTGTGTTCAGCATTTTTTGCTACACAAGGGACTTGGGTAAAGATCCAGAAGCAAGGACTGCTGATTTAGTCATAAGCATCATGCACACTGTACTGTAACATTTACTAGACAGCAAGCATTGTAGATCTGCATTTCTATTGCTTCTTGACAGACTTACTTGACCAGAATTCCTGCCATTGGCTAAACATACTACAGAACTTATTGAGTTAGGATGCTATTCTTCACCTGATAGAAGAGTGCCAAGGAATCAGCTGTTCGCTGCTGACACCTGCTGATTGAATAACATCCTTTGTTTTTCTTTCTAATGACATTCATGAACTGGGTTTGCTTCTGTTACACTTCAATTCTACATGTTCTTCCTCCACATTAAGTTTAGCCTGTAGTCCTGCCCAATCCAGCAACATAAATTCTGCCAACATCATCCAGAAAGTCTGATGCCTTGTTGAAGCAATACATTGGGGTATAAATGTTGGTCTCCTCATTACCCTCATTAAAAACTGAGCCCAAGCATTTGCTTAGGTGTTGGGTCATGCCTAGATGATCTTTGATCTCCACCCCATCCTCAGTGTTTAGTGGTCCCACTTCTTATTTCCTTAGATTTATACATTGGTTTTAATTTCCCTTGCAAGGTCCAACTCTGCTCAGCTTTTAGTTCTTATCTTTTCCCTGCACATCCTGACCTCCAGGAGGTAGCTTTCCTTGCTGATCCATCCCCTCTACCATTCCTTTTAGGCTCTCTGCTTTTTCTTAATAACTTATTTGAGATGCTCGTTCATCCAGTTTGGTTTGCAACACTTCCCTACGAATGTTTCCCCCTGCTTGGGATGTAGGTAGTTTCTGCAACTTTGACTTAAAGTAATTCCAAACTTCCCCCATATTCAGATTCTTGAGGTTTTCAGTCCAGTCCACTTCCCTAACTCATTCCTTTAATTTCTTTAAAGTTTACATTTTTGGAATCAAGGACCCTAGTTGCAGATCTGTTTTTGTTTATCCTTCCATTTAGTTTAAACCAAATTAACTCATGATCACTCAAATGAAGGTTGTCCTCTACAGCCAGTTCTTCTATGAGATCATTGCTACTTATTCGCCCCATCACCTTGGCACCTCCCATATTCTGGCCCCACCCACTCTGCAGAGAAGGGTAAAGCTGCTTCAGGGCAGCTCTAACATCAGCTCAGCTACAGTGGTTTCCTAGGCACCATTCAGAAACCAAGAAAAGCTGGAACACAGGATGCTTCTACCACACACTCTCCCTTCCAAGACATAGCCCTTATGCTGGGGGTCTGGGAGGGTAGCACAGAGCCACTCTGGCAGCTCTGTGCCATCCTAGGAACCTCCTACAGGAGGATATTCTCTGGAGGCCATTTCTACTGGGTTCTGACCACCTCAAACTGCTAGTGTGTGTTTAGGAGGCAGATCATGATGGAAAAGCCAACCCATAATCTTTCTGAAGAACAGTAATTGAAGTACATTATGAGACACATACATTGTTAACAAGGATTATAAAAGGCTTTTAAACAATATTCAAATCCTCTCTGTTGGCTTCAGTGCCAATTTTACTCATATACTGGTCATTTTGCTTTTATTTTAAAGATGTACATGGCTGGGCAAAACCAGACCAGTTGGACACTTCCTACTCATACCATCTTTTCTCTCCTTGTAAGGCTACAGTGTCATTTTGTTGCCACTGTGCTGTGGAGGTGCTCTCACTGCTGTGCAGCACGTAGTCTCTGTATGGATTTACAGGCTTGTGTTTGATGATTTAGTTGGGGATTGGTCCTGCTTTGAGCAGGGAGTTGGACTAGATGACCTCCTGAGGTCCCTTCCAACCCTGATATTCTGTGATTCTATTCTATGAATAAGAGAACACAAAGGCATCCTAACAATTCTATGGACTCCTTTTCTTAGCCTTTATTTTAAATCCCCCCTTCATTAAACTTAGGGAAATTTAAACTAAACAAAAAAGCAGCTTCCCTAATTAAAACTCTTTTCAAAGTTTAAGATAAGGTCTGAGTGCCTCATTTCCATATTTAATGGCTCACTTCATTAACCTGATTGCATGGTGCTGCCTTTAATACTTCCACTCCTAAACTTTTCTTTGGGACAAGTACCCGTCAGTACCAGTGCTGTTAGTATGAGCTTCGTCATGCACACAAAATACAGCATTAGGGTTTGATCTTGCACCCATTGACTTCAATAGGTATGTTAGTAGTGACTTTAGTAGGTGCAAGATCAGATTTTTAATGCCTATTGCTAATATAATGGAAGAATTGTGCACATGCAAAAGAGCTCCTTCCTACTACTGCTGAGTGCCAGAGCCCCGGAAGAGTTTATTGGTGAGCTTAGGGTGATCAGACAGCAAATGTGAAAAATCGGGATGGGGGTGGGGGGTAATAGGAGCCTATATAAGAAAAAGACCCCAAAATTGGGACTGTCCCTATAAAATCGGGACATCTGGTCACCTTAGGTACGCTCCTTCAATCAAACCAGTAAGACCTGATAGCGAGGTACATAAACTAGGAGCATTATTGATCATATCTGCACTATATGAGTATTCACACAACACTGATCTCCCAAAACCCTGTCCCAGTATGCATTAGGCTCAGTAAAACCTGGGACAAATTCTCAGGAGAGAGTTTCTTATTTTGTTGTTTCAAAGTCCCAATATCCCCGAGGGCACTCCAAGTGACTAGCACTCGTGACACTGTTGGGCCATCGTATCACAGAGATTCTGTGTATTAATTTCTCTCTCTCATACACACCCCTTTGTTGCTTGTGTGAAATGAAAGAAATAATACACTAAAAATCAAGTAACTTCAGAGGGAAGAAGTCTTCTGAAGAAATCAAGCCTGTGGGACGTACAGCCACTTTGTTTATATCATCATTCTGCATAAATCATTGGCAGACGCAAAAGAAGTTCAGATGGTGGGTGTGTAATGGAAAGTTGGCAGCTGGACAAGATGTCCACTTCAATTTGAATATTTTAGTGCTGTACATTTACAGTTAAGACAGAAGGTGTCAGCACAGCCATTGTAAAAGCACGTCTCGGAGAAGTTCTAGGCAGTACACAAGGAAATACATGATTAGTTTACTGCTTTAGCAACTTTATATGTTTATAGGAGACAGGACAACTGCAACCCCCCAGAAGGGGGGAGGTATATGAATGTAACTAACTATTAAATTATTTCATACATGATGGAACAGTTTACATGGGAGAGGCTGGGAGAGCTCCCCCCATACCAAAATATCCCATATCCCAGTGGGTAGGGCACTCGCCTGCAATGAAGGACACCTCAGTTAAAATCTTTGCTTTACATCAGGCCGAGGGGGAAATTGGTCCTGGGTGAGTGCACTGACAGTTATAAGGTTGGCACCACCTCTTCCAGCTGTCTTGTGACTCTAGCCCTTAGTTTCCTGTGCTTTTATTTTAAAGAGTGCCCCAAAATGAAATGAGGGAGATTTTTCAGTTTCAGTTCAGGACAAATTGATTTTTGTCCCTGAGGTTTTGGAACCGCCAGCCAGCCAAACAATAAAATAAAATAATTGGCTATTCACCCAGCTGTATTCAGCACCTCTGAAAAAGTCAGGACACTACTTACAGCTCAGTGAATGCAGCCCACAGAGCCAGGGCACAAGTCATTCCCAGAGCTACTACTTCAGAGCCTGACATATAGCAGTAGGAGAGACGAGGGAGTTGGAAGAAGGAACAAGAGCAGGTGAAAAGCAAGAAGCTGGCAATGCGAGAAGACAAATGCTCAGACATCAAGAAATGCCCAAAGTTCCGGAGTGAAAGTTGTTCCAGTAACATTAATGCAGTTGCACAGTGCATCCTCTTTTTAAACCTATGTTAATAAGGAGGCGTGAGGGACAAACATTTATATATAACAAGAGAAAGAGGAATGAAAAATACTCCATGTTGCTGAGTTAGCTGCCAGAGTAACTTTCACTTTAGGGATTTCCTTTGTGGCACTTGATCCTGAACCCTTAAGGTTGCATTAGGGTTAGTTTCTTTACATTTAATTTCCTAGGGGGTGTGTGTGTGTGAATGCAAGAGAAAGACGGGAGAACTCTGACACCATAAATAAAATCTCTCACTAACTGTTTTATCCAATTTACAAGCTCTGTTGTATTGTGACTTCCTTGCTTCACAGATGTGCATTTTTCACAGTCTACAAGCTCTCAAGATGTGGGGTTGATCCAGATTTTTACTGAGTATAATATGAACAGTATCTACTTGAACAATGGGCAGCACAAAAGATATTGCCCATATTGCTTGATTCTTTCAGATTGGTGTGACACAGAAGATAAGGTCTATTACCAGATTAGCACTGGTTTCTTTTGTGGTGGGAAAACTCATTCATAATCTATTAACAGCTAGCTCCATCTTACACTCTTTCACCGATAAGTAGTTTGAATACAGTAACTACAGTTCATCTTTACTTTCATAATAAAAATGTGGCATGTTTCAAGGCTAGACTAGAGAAACATTGTTTAGGGATGACTCAGGAATAGTTATTAGATTAGACTCTGATACAGGGCAATAGACAAGAGGACTCATTAGAGATGCCTTAAAACCAAATGGAATCAAAGTTTTAAATTATATTGTTTCTTTAAAATGAGATTGACAGACCTTACTAAAAGCCTGCACTCGTTGAAAATGACTTACTGCACAAGAAAGAGAGATAGACTGAAATGCATGAATGAGCTTTAATAGCCAGTGCTATTAACTGACAGCACCCACTAGACATGATCTTACAGCACCTCTTGCGGGAGATTTCTAGAAATGCACCTTGAACTGTCCCTCGGCCACATGGTGGCACTTCATTCTTAGCAATTTTGCAGTCATATTTCTGTGATCAGCAAAAGAAAAGGGAAATTGAAGTGTTTTGTCCTATTTGATCAACAGACATTCAGTGTGTGTGCGTGTGTATATATGCATAAACACATACACTACTCATTTTTAATATCCTTAATTCATAAACATTTATGCTTTAGCAAAGCTTTGATATGGTATCCCACAGTATTCTTGCTAGCAAGTTAAAGAAGTATAGGCTGGATGAATGGACTATAAGGTGGATAGAAAGCTGGCTAGATCATTGGGCTCAAAGAGTAGTGATAACTGGCTCCATGTCTAACTGGGGCCAGTTTTGTTCACTATCTTCATTAATGATCTGGAGGATGGTGTGGACTGCACTCTCAGCAAGTTTGCAGATGACACTAAACTGGGAGGAGTGGTAGACATGCTGGAGGGTAGGGATAGGATGCAGAGGGACCTAGACAAATTAGAGAATTGGGCCAAAAGAAATCTGATGAGGTTCAACAAGGATAAGTGCAGAGTCCTGCACTTAGGACGGAAGAATCCCATGCACTGTTACAGACTAGGGACCAAATGGCTTGGCAGCAGTTCTGCAGGAAAAGGAACCTAGGAGTTACAATAGATGAGAAACTGGATATGAGTCAACAATGTGCCCTTGTTTCCAGAAGCTAATGGGCATTTTGGGCTGTTTTATAGTAGGGGCATTGCCCAGTGATCGAGGGATGTGATCATTCCTTTCTATTCGCAGAGTGAGTCCATTCTGGAGTACTGTGTCAGTTTTTGGGCCCCACGCTACAAGAAGGACATGAAAAAAATTGGAAAGAGTCCAGCAGAGGGCAACAAAAATTATTAAGGGCTTGAGCAATGCATACTTATGGAGGAGAGATGAGGAGAACTGGGATTGTTTAGTCTGCAGAGAGAAGAATTGAGGGGGATTTGATAGCTGCTTTCAACTACCTGAAAGGGGTTCAAAGAGGATGGGATCTAGACTGTTCTCAGTGGTTAGCAGATGATCAGAACAAGGAGAAATGTCTCAATGCAGGCGCGGAGATTTAGGTTCGGATATTAGGAAAAACTGTTTTCAATAGGGGTGGGAAGCACTAGATGGTGTTACCTGGGAGGTAGTTGGATTCTCCTTCCTTAGAGGTTTTTAACGTCAGGCTTGACAAAGCCCTGGCTGGGATAATTTAGTTGGGGATTGTTCCTGCTTTGAGCAGGGGGTTGGACTAGATGACCTCCTGAGGTCCCTTCCACCCCTGATTTTCCATGATTCTATGATTCTATTTGGCAGTTTCCAATTTACTTTAGCTCTTTAAGTGAGTTTCCTCATTCTTCCAAGGAGATTTCCCTTTGAATGAATGACTGTGACACCACAGGAAAAACTGGAGACATCAGCAAATCCTGTCTGAGCTGCTGACCAGGCACCTCACCTCTCACTTTGTCAGGGAAGCGCATTGGACATTAGTAAAGGCATTTTAAAAAGTGCTTTTGGGTTCACAGGGAAGAGAGAGTTGGATTAAAAATAGGGAACTAACGATTCAAATCCTCAGAGTTTAATGTTGAGACAGGGCTGGCTCTAGCAATTTCGCCACCCCAAGCACAGCGGCACGCCGCGGGGGGTGCTCTGCCGCTCACTGGTCCCGCAGCTCCAGTGGACCTGCCGCAGGCATTTCTGCGGAGGGTCCGATGGTCCCGCGGCTCCGGTGGAGTTGCCGCAGGCGTGTCTGCGGGAGGTCCACTGGAGCCGCAGGAGCAGCGGACTGTCCGCAGCCATGCCTGCAGCAGCTTCACCGGAACCGCCTGCCGCCCTCCCAGCAACAGGCAGAGCGCCGCCTGCGGCGTGCCGCCTCAAGCACGCGCTTGGCGCGCTGTGGCCTGGAGCCGGCCCTATGTTGAGATGAACCTCAGCCACAAGGTTCAGTCCTGGCTCTGCAGTTCCCCGAAGTCTGGAGCCAGAGTTTTAACTCAGACAGTTATTTTAATATGGGAGAGGCCTAGTCAGGTCAAGAGTAAAATTTCCAAAAAGTTTTGGGGCTGTTCAAATCCAGGGTTTCAGTCTGGGCTTCTTTCTAATTTAACATATGAAGAATTATGTGCTGATTAAAAAACAAAAAATGACCATTTTCTGCAAATCTTGTGCCATGGGGAATGACAAAAGGAGAAGGGGATTGATGGCTAATAAAATACCCTGTTTTATTTACAAGTCGGCTGTAGCTTAAGCATCCGGTTAGGTATTTAGATTGATCCATCATATTAAGTAAAAATATGGTGGATCAGTCTAAATACCTAACTGATGCATCACTTTTAATGCAGTTTCAAAGATACAGGGCCAGTTTTTGTCCTCAGTTCCAGTGGGATAAATCTGGAATAATTTAATTGTGTCAAGGGAATGGAACAAATGGAATACATTCAGCAAGAATTTAGCCAACAGTTTCAGCCATTCAGTGCATTGAGGTTAGACATTTAGGGCCAGATTTTCAAAGAGATTCAGGTGGCCAGTGGGATTTTCCAAAAGTGAGTAAGCAGGTTAGATGTCTATCTGAAGCTTTAGCTATCTAAGTACCTTTGAAAAGCTGACCTGTAAGACCAAATCTAGAGCAAGCAGAGGCAGATGCAACTGCATTTATATCCATGGGATTACACTCACTGACAACAGGTTTGATTCAGGCCATAGCTTCAATTGTCAAGATTGCAAATGCAAGTTTTGTGAGCAACATAATACTAACAACAGCCTATCCTGCAGTGTTTGTAAGATTTCTACTCTCTTTGCACAAGGTTCCTGCTGATCCCCCATCCCTGTAGGGAAGCTATTTCTTACCGATGCTCCCAAAGAATAGGGACACCTCAGGATAAGCAACACTTCTTGGAATGACACATCAATATTAGAAATGCTGCTGCTGTGACTTTCTCAAAAGTACCTCTGGCTGCATCTGTTCATCATTCATAAACTGTATTATCTGACAGGGGCTGCCTGTACGTGGCAGCACAGCATTTTCAATGGACATTTTCTTGTGATAAGATCTCATCATTCATCTCTTTCCTTGGGGTAGGATTTCAAACTTGTTATTACACACCGAAGTATGATTTAAGGGCCTAGAGTCTGATCTCTGTTATGCCAATGTAAGTCTGGAGTCATTCTATTGATATGGTGAGACTAGACAGAGTTGAAGGAACAAATAGACCCAGCATGGACCAGGGTAAGGGGAGACTGAAAATACTGTCCTTAAGGCACACACTCACTGCTCTCTTTGGTTATTGCATGGCACTCGGATACTAGGGTGACAGGCGTTTCTAAGGTATCTAAGACAGATAGCACTGATCCCTATAAGGGCTTAAACAAATGATCAGCAAACTCTGAATCTGTAGTTCAAGCACATTGCATGAGAGGCTGAGCCAGCTGAATGCTTTTACATTAAAATAGTTGTTTCCATCTCAGCCTAAACCCCACTTTTCCTCTGATTATCTCAGTGCTGGACTTTCTGTGCTGTAATGCTAAGCTCTGCTTGGAGAGATACACGGCTGGGGAAATGATTAGTTTCTGATTTCCCTGTGGATCTTTCTGTTTTGTGTGCGATGGGCTCTATACAGTTCAAGCTGATGTGTTAAAAATAACCAGACTCTCGCTGGTGGTGTGATGAAACAACTCCCTCACTCCAGCACAACCTAGAGCACCTGCCTTGCACAATCGGCGAGCAGACAGCAGCACCATGGTAAGCGTCTTTCAGCATTTCTCTTCTTTTTTATGTTCAATACCTAGTTTCTCAAATCATATTTAAACACTAACTATACTGTGTTTTACTACTAAAATATATTTGTCTTTCAATCAAGCCTTCAGGCTGACATAAGTACCATTAATTTCCTGCTTTAACCTATCTTTTAACAATATCAGTGCTGCATGAGCCAAAAGAATTCAGAGTAACTGAAAACAACGTTCTGTAACCATCCTTAATTGCATGCTGGCTTTAAAACATAGTTAATATGTTTTTTCTATGGAAACCAGAACTACTGCTGTGTAGAGAACAAGTCTCAGGGAATTTTGCATGAAGGCAGGAATGAACAGTGCTATTAAATAAACAAACTTAACAAGAAATGGGGAAAAGACATAATTGTTTCCCCAAAGGGGTTGTCATTTCATTTTACTTAACCAGCCCATTAAGGGCTCTTTTCCCATGTTCCACTAAGCATAATGCTAATGTCTTCTCTCCCACAGTACGGATTTATCAATACCTGCCTGCAATCTCTAGTTATAGAGAAATTTGGGGACGAGACATGGGAAAAACTCAAGTAAGTATTTGATCCTTTAAAAAGTGCAGTACTGGTGACATGGGGCTTTCATCATGGGCGCCAAAGAGGATTAAAATTTGACTGTGGCCTGTTGACCATTATAAATACAATTCAGGCCCACACAGTTCTATGTTTCACTGCTACAATTAATTATGAGCCTAGCATGCCAAATTCTGGGCTGAGTTACATCCCTGCTGCAGCTGAGGGAGTGGTGTTTAGCATAAATCAGAACAGAGCCCATGAAAGGCAAATTCATCTAAAATGTTATTTACTAACACCAGTGGAGTTACACCAGCAAGCGATTTGTCCCTGAGAAGCATAATGCCCTTACCTTCTGCCTCCTTAACCTTCTCCCTCTGGTAACTCATTTCTAGTGTATCATAATGTCATTTATCACATATTGTAAAACTAGCTCCACGTAATTTTAATGTAAACACGAGACTTGGTTTTTTACCTATTGGATTAGGCAACAATAAATAAGAACATAAGAACTACCATACTGGGTCAGATCAAATGTCCATCTAGCTCAGTATCCTGTCTTCTGACTGTGGCCAATGCCAGGTGTCCCAGAGGGAATGAACAGAACAGGTAATCATGAAGTGATCCATCCCTTGTACCCATTCCCAGCTTCTGGCAAACAGAGGCTAGCATATCACCCTGCCCAGCCTGGCTAACAGCCATTGATGGATCTATCCTCCATGAACTTATCTAGTTCTTTTCTGAAGCCTGTTATAGTCTTAGCCTTCACAACATGCTCTGGCAAAGAGTTCCACAAAGTGACTGTGTGGTGAAAAACACTTCCTTTTGTTTTACACCTGCTGCCTATTAATTTATTTGGTGACCCCTAGTTCTTGTGTTATGAGAAGGAGTAAATAACACTTTCTTATTTACTTTCTCCACACCAGTCATGATTTTATAGATCTTTATCATATCCCCCCTTTTTATAGCTTAAATAGCTTATAGTGAGCCACTTTTCGGGAGTTTTATTGACTTTCCACAGCCTTTCCTCTTTTGTGTGGCAGAGGAATGTCAGAGGCAGTGGTGGACAGGGGCAACCCTCGTAGCGCTGTGCAACTAAAGTTGTGTGGCCATGGGGTAGGGAGTGAGGAACCAGGACTTTTTGGAGCCAGTGCAGAGACACAGGGTCTCCATGCAAATGGTCCTGTGTTGGGCCTCTAGCAGATCTCCCAAGGTCTAAGCAGATGCTGGGATATTCGTGACTAGGGAGTGGTGATGACATCTTCCCCAGTGGAATGAATGGGAAAGCCTCCATAACAGAAATCTCATGCAGGTTACCTCCCTACAGCCCTATTTCATAGCTAGGAGGAATGGTTGTGCTAAGAGATCACAAAGAACAAATATATAATAAGGGGGAAACACTCAGAAGCTTTACAGCGTATTATTAAGAGAGCTCATTACCTTGTCTTTGGAAGTGGTCTTGTTCATTAGGAGTACTAAATTATAACACACAACAGCAATGAGCACCATAGACATGCCTATACTAGTGGAAAAATTAATAGTGAGTTCTCATACTTCTAGTTTCTGCAATGATAGATCAGGTGGTTGTTTATTAGGTGGTTTGCATGGCATGCACTTCCATTCCCTTGAAAAACATTCACATCGACCTGAAGTGCTGCTTACCCTAACATGAAGATGAGACACACAGCCAAATTAACTGAGTTACATGGGTGTAAATTTGGAGTTATTTACACTGGTGTAGCTGGGAGCAGAAGGTGATTTGAAATAATGGCCAGGGCTCTTGATGCAAGTTTGAACTATCACAATTTGCACAAAGATCCAAGAATCAGCTTCTTGGCCTATCATGTCTGCTCTAGCAAAGCAGAGTGTACTGTGACATTTGCAGAGTTTTTTTGGCTCTCTTCAGCACACACACATGCTTATGTTGGGTCTCACATACATCATTGTCTAAATCTGGCAACTCCTCTTATGTTGAGCTGATAATAGTTTTATCATTCGGAATTAACTTGCATTGTGCCTGCAGGCCTGCCAGAACTACCCAAGTCATTCAGACTGTTCTCCAATTTTCCACTATTAGCTACTAAAATGGTTTTGCTTTAAATGTTCACCACATAGGACTCATACACAATAATACTAATGCATCCTGTGAAGTGATACACTACTCTAGAGATCTCCCAGTGTAGTGGATTACTGTGTAGCAGTCCACAGAACGGAGGACAGGAGACACACTTAACACTCTGGAGAATGAGCAGAAGGGGGAGGAACTAGCACAAACACTAAACCGTGATCCCAAATAAATCACTGAAGAAGCCTGAAAGACCATTAGGACAGGGACTGTCTCTTTTTCTATTGTTTGCACAGAGCTGAGCACATGTATGGTGCTCACTAAACTAAAAGTAAAAGTCAAGAATGCAAATTAAACCAATCCTTGGTGGCTGGGTTGAGAAGAACATTGAATGTCCTGTGCATGTCACACAAATCAGCCTGATACCATGACTGGAAAGACAAGGCAGGTGAGTAATAACTTTTCCTGACCAACTTCTGAGAGAGAGAGAGAGACAGAGACGAGCTTTCAAACTGCACAGAGCTCTCCTTCAGTATCCTGGAAAGGTACTCCCAGTGCCTGCTGCTACTGGCTGATTTATGGAGGGGGCGTGACGTTAGGTCCTCTTCACACAGAGAGCTTTCCCTAAGAGAGAAGGGCTTGTTGTATGGGTGAGATAGTGGGCTAGGATTGAGCAGACATAGGTTCAAATCTCACCCCTACCAGAGGCTTCTTATGTGACCATAGTCAAATCACTTAGGCAGGGGCGGCTCCAGGCACCAGCACACCAAGTGCGTGCCTGGGGCGGCAAGGCACTAGTGATTTTCTGTGTGCCACCTGAGACACCTGAAAATCAGGCCCCTTTGAAGTGTCTTTAAATTGGGCACCAAAAATGTAGAATTCCTGAAAATCTTGTCCTTACTCTGTGCCTGTGTTCCCCACCTCTAAAATAAGCAGGATTATTATCTTCTTCTCACTCTTTGTCTATGTAGACTGCAAGGTTTTCAGGCCAGGAACTCTCTCTTACTATGTGCTTATACAGTGCCTGGAACAACAGGGCCCTGATCTTACTCGGGGCCGCCAGCTGCTACTGTGATACAAAGAGTCCCTAATCATGGTAGCTACAAAGATATTTTTGAATATAGTAATTGTTTGTTGGTTTCAGCATTGTTTTCTGAACCAGAGCGGCCAGGGACTGCCCTCTCCTCCTGTTCCCTCCCACCCTAGAGAACTAGCATCTAGCTGTGGTGAGGAGAGGGCCTAGGATGAACTGGAGTGAAGCCCCTTCTCTAAAATATTAAGCATTAATACAGTTTCCTTTCTCACTGACCGTGTGATTATCTTCTTCCACCTGCTTTTAAGTTTTAAAAACCAGACTTCTTATGGCCAGCACAGAGGAACTATTCCCTTGGATTCAGGTTCCCCTCTGTGTCTGTTCAGACCTCTCTCCAGGAAATTCTAGGCTCACGTACCAAGGAACAATTGGGACCATTCAGTGTCTTTCTGCTTTGCTGCTGCATTTTCTTCTTGGGGACTTGCTCACATAACCATAAGGAGATTTCGAATGTGCTGGAACCTGCTCTCTCAGTAACTCTGGTCTAGTTGCACTGGATTCAGCTCTGTTGATGGATGGATTGGTTTCAGGCAGTGACCAGTCTGAGTCGTTTCCCTTCTGTTACCCGGGGTTCTTTCAGCTCAAAGCTCTTGGTAACTTTTACTCTATGTGAGGTGGTTTCAGGAAGTAAATCAGGGGAAACACGGCCATCCGACCGATAGATGGCTGGCACAAACAGGACAACACAAGAGCGCTTTCACTTAAAGCTAAACTTTACTTAGTCTCAAGCACTTACATACATATACAACAGGTTAGTAAAACACCCCCAACCCTCGATAATTACTGAAGCTGAGTGGCACAGCAGCAGCCCATCTGCCGGTGGGGAACGCAAGGTGCATCTAGAGGGAGAGTCCAGTCCTCAAGAGTCCCCCTACCTCAAACTTTTCCCCCTTATTTATACATTGGTAATAGAATGACCTGTCCCTTAAAGAAAACTTGTTAAGCAAGCAGTTCCAATGGTCAAGCAAGAGATTTCCTTCTGATTATTGATTAACGAGGTGTGGGTTTTTTCAGAGTTTGCAGCCTTGATGCTCCAATAGACATTCCAGGGGCACATCCTGCTCTTCTAAAATGCATGTATCAGCAACTTCAACACAAATCTTATCAGGAAGGGCGCAGGGTCAAGCTGCCTTTTCTGTGGCACCCAAAACCCCCTCCCCTCCTGCCTTGGTCAAGCTGAGCTTGCTGCATGGTCACTTTACGGCCTGCTGACTTGGCTGCTTTTAGCAATAAGCCATAGTGGGTTCAGGCACTTTACTGGTTTGCCAAAATCTCCCCATACATTTCTGTGTCATCATGAATCTTAATCTGTGTTTTTCAGAACACAGGCAGAGGTCCAAGACACCTTCATGACTTACACTGTGTATGATGATGTTATTACCCTGAAGCTGATCCAAGAAGCCTGCAAAATACTGGGTAAGAGACTGCTCATTTCCTGATTACTGGTTTATTGAGCACTGACCGCTTACTTAGCGCTCTTCACACTGACACTGGCTGGCCAAGAGGCCAGATCATGGCAGTAACACGATGCGCCCCCCACTAGATGCGCTGTGGAGCTGCGCTATTCAAGAGGAAGCTCTGGTAGGGCTCATGCAACATCTCCTGGCAGCTGCGTAGCATGAAGAGTGTGCAAGGTGCGTGGTCCAGAAGGATGAGGCAGCGGGTGCTCCCTCCTGACCTAGCTAGCTCTGGTCCTTGGCCTAGCCCCCTCCCTTTGGAGTGCCTGGCTGGGGGTGGTAGGAGCCCCACAAGTCTGGTAGCCTTTGCACTGAGCCTGCCTGCTGCACATTGCTGCATTTGGCAGCACTTTGGAGTTGATTGTCTCAGAGCACTGGGCGCTCCTCAGAGCAGCTGTATTAGGAGCCAGTCAGGGAGCTGCCAGACCTGTGAAGCTTTTCATTGCACTAGGGCTGAGAGAGATCTGCAGCAGTTTGTTTACAAAGGGCTTCCCAAACTGAACCTTGCTACTTGTTTGTGGAAGTAGGAAGTGACCTAGTCCCCATAAATGCATTTGGAGGCTGGAGATCAATGAACTCCAGGAATCTCCAGAGCTGGTCCCTTGTCATCCCCAGCCTCCTGCAGAGGATACTCCAGTACAACCCTCCTACTTACATTAGAGGGCTTTGGAGATGTCCCTGTAGCTTCTCCAGAGAGAGGCCGTTGTTGGGGATGGAGGGGAGAGAGGATAATTGGGGAAAAGAGGGCGACTGGTTTCTCAGTTCTAAGCACAAAATTTTACCCCCATCAGCCCAAACCTTCAGGAGAGCAGTGACCCCAAGGTTCTCGCCACATGAATTTGGGTGAGATGTGAGTCTTTCACACATCCAAGTTTTGCAAGCTTTGTTGTCATGCGACACGGATCATATGGTACATTATTCTCTTGGCGTTTGGATAAGAGGTGTTATAAAACAGGGTGGGCCTAGCTGGTGGGTTACACTACAGTCCCAAAAAAGAGTCATTTCTTTCTCTCTCTTTTTAAATACAGAAAAATTCACTGCAATCCCTGGTTTAAAGCATGGCTGTTGCAGACAGCTGTATTGGGATGTAGGATTTGTAGCATAGTACTAACCCCAGAAGTCAACATGGTCTTAAATTACTTCAGCCTGATCCCTCTTATCTGTTTTTCTTATCCACAAAAGAGCTGTTTTACTATTAGAAATTAGGGACTCCACAGTTCTGTTTAGTACCAGCCTTGACCATATGGCTTAATCAACATTAAGCCATATAGCTTCTAAGGAGAAGCCAAACACTTGTTCCTCCATCCGTTTTGTGACTCCAGTCAGAATTTTTTTTTCAATTTTTGGTTCCATCTAAACGATTTGGCAAACTTGACACAAGTTTGCAAATATCTTCAGGTTGGCCAAAACAGCATTGTCAGCAAATAAACTAGTTGCCAAAAATATTTTCACCCAGCTCTACCCACCATATCACAACAATTTTTGTAATAGGTCACCTGTGGAGCCTAGGCCATTTGTCTGTGTCTGTTTCAGACCTTAAAGGTTAGGTCAGGTCACAGGGTTTAGATAGCATTGCACAGCTGTAAATCCGAATATCTTTTACACAGATATGTCAGAAGACGCAGTGCTGAAACTTTTTGGAGAATATTTCTTTACTTTCTGTAAGACATCGGGCTATGATCGAATGCTACGGAGTTTGGGAGGGAATCTAACTGAATTTATCGAGAATCTAGATGCCCTTCATAGTTACCTTGCATTGTCCTACCAGGTACTGTCTTTTTTTTGTGAATGTAAATTAAAGAGGCTCCACTCCCTGGCAATTTTTCTAGTTCTGTGCTTTATGGAGGAAATCCCCTCCTTGCCATCCTGCTCCTGTAAGAAGATGGGGAATTCTCCTCATCAGCTTAAGTGCTGGCAGTGGAATTGGAAATCTGAAGCTATTCCACCCTAAAGAGTTTTACAAACCCATCTCCACATGGGGAGGAACACTGGAGGCATCACCAGATCCTCCGCTTTGCCCTTCTCGTGTCCACTCTGATCCATCCCAAGTCCCCCTGGAGGTAGCCATCCTGGAAGCTCCAAGGGAGCTGTACACCCCTCTCAGTTGCTTTCCCAAGGCATACCTCGCCCCTTCACAACAGCACTGCAGTGGTTCCTCTGCCAAAGGACTGTGTTTCTATGTGTTGGAAGGATTTGCCCCTAAATGCCTAACAGCAGATTTGCAGGTACAAGCGAGAGAGTTCAAAATATCCTGTGGCCACTTCTGGTTCTTGTGTTCACTAAAACGACATGGCAATGATGGAACATGCTGAACCTCCCCCAGAATCCCATGAAGAAATACCCAGAGTGCAAAACCAAAAATCCCTCAAGCAAACAAGAGACAATGCCAGAGTCCATCGGATTAGATTTTTTTTCATTCCAGTTTTCAGTTTGCTGATAAGTCTTTATGTCTTTGAAGTAATTGCTGAAATAGTGGGCCAGACCCTCAACTGGTTTAAATCAGTATAGCTCGATGACATCTGTAGGACAGATGACTATGCAGGTGTACTGGGTTCTCTCATCTTCTTACTTAGGAAATGAATGCACCATCATTTCGTGTGGAAAAGAGGACAGACGGGGCAATGTTACTTCACTACTATTCTGACAGGAGAGGCCTGTGTCATATTGTCCCAGGTAAAACCAATATTATCTCATACTAGGCCATAGTGTACTCTCAGATACCTGTCACCCAGGGCTCCCTGGGACCTCAGCACTTTGAGCCTTCACCTTCAAGGCCATGTTCAGTTTAGTTCCTGCATCTCTCTGCTCCTCTCTCTTTTCTCTTTCTGAAAAGTTAGCTCCCTCATGCTTTTCTCCATCTGCACTTCCCTCTTCTCCTCCTTCACCCTTCCTTAAGACACACTTCTTCCAAAAGGCCTATGACTCTTAGTTCTCCCTACAACGAAGCATTAACAAAAGGATGCTGGAATATTTAGTTTGAAAGGGAGTTAGACAAAAATGGTGGGACCAACAGGACATGTGTTGAATGCCACCAGTCACTTTCTTTTCCATGCTTCTTCAGCAGTACATTGTCTGTCTAGATTGTAAGGTGTTTGGGGCAGGGACCGGTCTTCTTGTTTGTAAAGTGCCTTATGCTATTGGGCATGTTGTGCAATTGCTTAATTACCTGGTCCAGCATCAGATACAGCCTTGCCTCAGTTTCCCCTCAGCAACTGGGTAGTTAATGTGATTTAGCCTGCTGGCCAAACTACAAGTTCTTCTACAAGAAGATAACAAAAGTCCCAAGCAAAGGGGAGGCGCAATTGTCACATGGTTCCTGGCCTACAAATGAATAAATTATCTTAATTATGGGCTGAACCAGAACCAGGGCCTTACTTACTCTGCAGGCTCCCTTAAAGGGCCAGCATATCAATATTCTATAAAGAATAATAAGAAAACATTTCAGTGCAGATCCTCAGCTTCTGAATTCAGATGAAGCAGCTTCCTTTCCAGCCTGCTGCTTTAGCAGATCATCTCCAGTGCAAGTGATGGAGCTATATTTGGGTGCTTATTATGGGAGGGAGGAGACTAATGTGGGACTGAGGTGGGCCTGAGATACAAATTCAGCCATGAATCCATCTCCAAATTTCCCTAGTCTCCAGGGGCTCAGACTGAGGATTTTGGTCTGGGATCATCTCTAATGTGAGAGTGGAGATGGTCAGAAAATATTTTTTCTCCCATAGAAATGCTGACATGGTTTCTCATGTTGCTAGTTTCTTCTATGGGCCTGACTATATCTCTCATAATGCATCATGGTCTCTCCTCTTGCTGTCACCTCAGTGCATCATGGGAGATGCCTATCCGATAGAGGAGAATAGGACCATGATGCTTCCAAACTACAACTCCCATGAGGCACTGAGGTGCCCTGGAGCCCCACCCAGCCTGTCTGACTCCAGTCCTATGCTTTATCCCTGAGACCCCCCTTCTTGGCTTATCTGGTGCCCTTCAAAGACAACATTTGGACCCTCTAAGGTTTTTATGTACTGTTATGAGTTGGGTTAAACCTTATTCCAGGTTGAGTTAAAACTGATGTGTCAATGCACCCTTCACTTGAGACAGCGATAAGAGACAAGACTGGTGGGGTGAGGACACCTAAAACAAGGCCTAATCCAGTCTGCCCAGAAACTAGCCCCGGCTGGGTGGAAGCAGTGCTTAATTTGTAATGAAAGAGGTGCTAGGGCTCAAGCAATTTTTTTACATTCAAAACTGATGCAGCAAGCCCAGAGGTGCCAGGACTATGAACCGCCAAGCCTAGTGGTGCCAGAGCATGGCCCTGGCGCAAATTAAGCACTTGGTGGAAGAGTCCACTGGATAATAGTTCTGATCAGATGAGTATGTGAAATAGACAAGCTGGGATACAGACACAGAACAGAGACAGACTATGCGGCAAAAAGCATGAAAGCAACAGCCTCAAAGCATGGTGTATGACCCTGGAAAAAGTAGAGAAGAGTTTTTTAGAGCTGGTGTTGGCTAGAGAGGCTTGGGGCTCTAAGCTAAGAAACTATTCTTTTGTTTCTGGTTCATCCTGCATTTGGAAGAGCAGGTCCTTGTCTGTTGCTTGTAAATAAGCAAGTTTGCATCAAAGAAAATACCAGACTCAATGATCAGTTTCTGCCCCCAACTGGCCTCTGAACTTTGATTAGGTGCTTGGGTAGAAAATGGACAACAGAGCCTTAAGTTGTTTCTCCACACAGAAAAGAAAAGCACAAATGCTTGAATGCTGACAATTTTATGAGCTGGAGCATTCCCTGAGATTCCTGTCAGGTGAGCCTTTCACAGCAGCTGTGGAGCTCCCTTCCTCCCATGGAAGGAAATCAGTGGGGCCAATGGAGTGTGTGCAGGACTTTAGGTTTGGTCTATGTGCAAAGTTGCTCTGGTTTAACTAAAGGCAGGTTTTTAAACTGATTTAGTTAAACCAGCGCAAACCCGTGCGTAGACACACTTCATTTGATTAAAACCTGGTTTATAACCGGTTTAGCCTGCACTGGTAAATTTAAAAGCTCTTCTTTAGTTAAACCATTGCAATTTCTGTGTTTAGGTCAGACCTGAGGTACAGGATCTTGTGAAGTGTGTAAGTACCTGTCCCACCCACTCGTAAAGAGACAGGAGTAACGAGATATTGGGTTTTTAAAGGGCAGCATTGTTTCCATATGTGGGAATCAAAATGGAGCCATATGATTACTAGTTTGTGTGTGTGGCTTTGTTAACTTGATAAAATCCAAATTGTTGGGGGTCACACATCTGGTGCCCAGCTATTACTAGCATGGGTACTCTATAAACACCGCAGACAGACAGAGAGAAATCTGAATAGATCTAACATGTCAGCTGAACATTATGCTCTTTGGTTTACATTGGGGTAGGACACCCCTTTTGCTTTTGCCTTCTAGAAACAGAATAATAAAAGTTACAGAAAGGACAACTGCCCCCTACAAGGTGCACTTTATGAACATTTTTAACTCCAGGCCAAATTCAGAATCAGAGACTGATCTTAGTTCCACTGGTATGAATTTGGAGGAATTTTGCCTTCACCGAAGTTCCTTAGGATTTATGCTGATATAATAGAATTAAGAATATGGTCTTCAGAATCACTGATGTCAGTGGGTTTGCAGCAGTGAAAATCAGTGTAGAATCAGGTTATAATGTTACTTCGCATGGCATCTTTCATACCAATATATTAGAGTATAAAGAATACATTTGTGGGGATTGCTGAGAGGTACAGCTTAGGCAAGGAAGAAAAGAGATACAGAGCCTAAAAAGTTTTGCTAACACCAACAGGTCATCCTATAAATCTATTATTTCTTCTGTTTCAGGCATCATAGAATCTGTTGCCAGAGACTTCTTCAACAGTGAAGTGACAATGGAAATTCTTACTCAGAGTGAAGAAAAGGAGCGCACTGGGAAAAAGGAGCATGTTATATTTCTTGTTCTGCAGAAGGCTAAAAGGCCAAAGAGAAAAACCAAAAAGACAACAAATCCAGAAAGTGGAGACTCCCACATAGATAAAGAGGTGCAGTAAATCATGTATGGAAATGAGGGAGGTTTACTTACAGTTTTCGTGCCTGTCTGGTTTCTCTTAATCTACAAGAAATATTTTAAGGCAAACAATCTACACATTCTCTCTTTAAGTTTAGAGCTGGATTGAGGATGGTGAGTCTGATTCTACCTTGCTCCTACGTAAAATGAGGGCAAAGTGGAAGTATTTCACAGAGGTGTAAGGTCTACACAAGCTGCAAGGCAGTGGGGCATCAGGCCTCTAAAGCTGTGGATAAGTCATAGGTTAGAGTTCACATCTGAGCCTGAATAATCAATTAAAGAAATAATAATTAAAAACGATGTGATATACTGAATTTGAGAAAGAGCACATGATCATGGAATTAAAGGCAGCATTATCATGCCTATGCACAATGAAGCAAAGTGAAGGTTATATGTGCAACCTTGGCTTTAGCATTTCCTGTCTTTTAAGCGCTTAACAATTCAGCCTTAATGTTGTCTTACTGTAGCATGTTAAAATGGACCATCTGTATGAATTTTTCACACACAAACATTCTCCTCTCTTTGTCTGCTGCTCTCCAGAAGGCACTAGATGTAGCTTTTCAGAAAATGGAGAACTATTCTGCTCTCTCGTGCTGCCCAGAAAAGAAATCCCACTGGGATATTGTGAGAAGTGTTGTGAAATTTGGGAAAGGTGAGTGTACTAACCTCCGTTACAGTGATCATAATGAGATATGGGGCTCAGCTGTGCAGACAAATGGACACATTCCCACGAGGATGGCAGCCTGTTGGATATAAATACTGGAGGCAGTAAAACAGTCCAGATGATATCATTGATTTATGTACGGATAGCAGAGTTTGGACTTGGTGAGAGGTTTTCTTGTTTAAATATGATCAGACCATAATTTGCAATTACTTTATTTGCCCCAGACCCTTTTCTTCATGTTCATTGATGTGGCTTGATGCCTGGGTCTCTATACGCATTGTGGGACTTCTATGATTTTTTTTCCTGTTTAGATTATTTTAAAAATACTATAGTGCAATGGGACTGGTCACTCAGCCATAAGGGCTGGAACTACGGGTACTGGGGGTGCTACCGCACCCCCTGGCTTGAAGTGGTTTCCATTATAGACAGGCTTTACAATTTGGTTCAATGGTTCTCGGCAGCCCACAAAATTTTTGGGCACCCCTGCATTCAGGAGACTGATAGAAGCATGGAAAGGCTTTCACTTATAGGGGTGTTCTTGTGGCCAATGTGAAGAGACTTGATCCCACTCTACTTTCCTGGTGTGAAGTGGTCACACCACAAAAACCACCAGCACAACCTTGCAGGCAGACTCTGAAGAGAAGCCAACGGCTGGAATGAACAGGAAGAATTAATTATCTTCCTACCTTAGCGGGGTCCCACCCAGGCCAGCTCTGAGGTACTGTTGGGTCAATTATTTTACTGCTGCCCATGCTGTACCCGTTCCATGGATAAATAGGGGACTTCATTCTCAAGAACTGTTAATATGGCACCTTACAGCCTGTCCAAATTCATGTGCACTGAAAGTGTTGTGAATGAATTTAATGATCATGGCAATGAGGCAGTAATAACACTCTAGCCAGGCACAGAAGAGGCAAAGGCTGTTTACGCTCTCCATATGCTGCTCTTCCAGCACACCGCTCTTCTGGCTTGTAACACATTGATATTCCTGTTTAGTTACTCTCATAAGTCAAGCCAGCTAATTGTGCAGCAATTTTTAAAATGTGCATTGCTGATAACTAGGATGAAACTCCCCATCTAGTTTGCCTTTAAGTCAGGATTTGAAGAGGTGAAAGGCTAATGTGCTAACCTGCTTCCCCCACCCCCTGACTTTGGGAGAAGCTGTGCGGTTCCAGTATGAGCTCTTCCACTGACAACTAGAAAAACAGGCCATTAGTCACGCTTCATCGTCAGCAGGATTCTAAGCACCCCATTCAGTTACTGCTGCTACTAGCTGGCCAAATGCATTGTTGACAATGTTTCTCTGTGCTATCCAAAAGGTTTTGTTATGAAAAAAATGTTATATCAAAAATGACTGAAGTAGCCTTCAGCATTACACAGTGCAGCTTTGTATAGCAACGGTAGGGGTATTTATATTACTGTGGGCAAGCGCTTTGTCAGCATTTTCTTCACAAACTCTATTTCAGGGGTTTAATATATTGCTCATAAAATACTGTTGTGGGCAGAAACTTGGCCTCTGAGGTGAGTTTTCAGTTTGATAGCTAGTTTTTTCCTTTAGTTTGGGAAATTAAAATCCATTTGGCCAGTGTTCATTTATAAGTAACCATGAGACAGCGAAGAAGCTCAAGCAACACACTTAGACACTCAGCTCTCCTGTTCTAGAGAGGGAGGGCTTATGTTTTAGTCAAGGAAAACAGAGCACAACAGACAGTTTGGTCCACATTCTTGAAGGTATTTTGGTTCCTAATTTCCACTGATATCAACGGACATTGAGAGCCTAAATACCTTTGAGGATATGGGTCTTGTTGCCTAGATGCAACGACCTGCTTTCTCTCAGGCAGTCTCTGACTTCCTCTTCAATCAGATGCTTTTTTGGTTTGTGCCTGTGTCACAGGTCCAAGGACTCCCTCCCTCAGGGGGTCCCATGTGGAGGCAGATCAGCACTGTATGGTGCTAACACAGTTGTAAGCATCACAAGGCATTTTGGGGGTGAAGGTCAAAGGTGTAAGTGTGGAATGGAAGATTTTCTTGAAGGGAGCGAGAGGCAAAGAGGGGGAAGGAGGAAAAGAGAAAAGAATGGGTTAACTTGATACTTCAGCTAGCTCCGTGTGAAGATAAGACGCTGGCCCTGGTCCAAGGTCACGGGCACGATGAAAATCTGCAGCTGCCCAGCTGTGAGAAGAGGAGAACAAAGTTGAGCAGGGCTGCAGAGATAGCAGTAAAAACAGTAAGAGCAAATGAGATGGTGAAGGCCAACAGGGGGAAAAAGAAAGTCTCTGGAGCCGGGATGTTTTGGGAAACTGAGGAGGCCACAGCAAGCCAGTTTGAACTGGTACAGAGAGCACCAGAAACAGAGGGCCCTGGACGAAAACACCTGCAAAGGAACCCAGGACTTAAAAACCCTCCTGAGAGCCAAAGCAAGGCAGAGATTGCAGTGGACCCTGGACAACCCGTGCACGGGGCAAGAACTCCCGTCCACCCCTCTTCTTCTTACATTATACCCAGGCTTAGCCAGACTCTTGTCGTGCGTATGTGAGTATGAAAGTGGGTTAGGGTTGGGGTACTAACGCTTTCTTGCTTCCTTTAAGTGATGTGGGAGCAGTCCCCACACTCACCGCTGTTATTTTATTATTTTATTAATAAAGCTTTAAAACTTAGACACTTGGTGTGTTTCATCATCTCCTCCCCAAATGATCCTGTGGCCTCAACCTGATCACCTGATGCCTCAGGCAGATTAGTAACAAAAATCTGTCACACCTGGAGCACCTGTGTAAGACTATTGCCAGGAGCTCTGCATTTGCAAGGGACAAGGTAAAGTTTCGGTTTATTGTCACAGGGACTAAGTAACAAAGTTCAGGCTATTTCAGGTGATATTAAAAACGTCATCATTAGACAGCGCTCCTCTCCATGTAAAAATAGATTAGAGCTGGTCAAAAGATTTTGGATGACATTTTTTGATGAAAAATGGCTTTTTGATCAAAAAAATTGTGAAAAAATGTCCATGTTTGTTGAAATCTTTCAGGGTTGTTGAAAGTTTGACAAAAAAGAAATCTCCACAATAAACACTGATGAAAAATAAAAATATTTTCATCAAGGCTTTTCACAGAAAATAAAAGATTCATTTTTGACTAACTGTACAGCAGAGTATAATGGACTGAGGGCAACGCTTAATTTGCTGCATCAGTTATGAGTGTAAAAAATTAGCAAATTAAGCACTGACTGAAGGGGAGATTTCCAGAGGCAGAAAGGGCATTTACGCTTCCACTGCCTGTTGACATTCCATGGAAGTTTGGTGCCCAGATTCCATTTGTTCCTTTGAAAGTCTCCTCCTTATTCCTTATGTTTGTTTTTTGCAGGGAACCTGTCACATACTTTTGACCCAGTTTATCCAGAGAGGCTTTGGGTGGAAGAGAGAACGTTCTGCAACGCTTTTCCTTTCCACATTGTGTTTGATGAAGAAGTAAGACACCTTCCCTGGTTGGAAGCTTGTAGCTAAAGATGTTATGGCAGAGAAAACAAAAGTAAGGCCTGGATCCTCAGCTGCTATGTACTTCATGGAAGCTGGAGTTAGACTGATTTACAGCAACGGAGGATCTGGCCTCAATTGTTCTCTCTCTCACCTTATGTTGGAAATGAAGGAACATCACATTTTGTCTTGATATCTGCATGTGGATAATTAAAATTAGAATTGACAAATACCTGCCATCTTAGTCAGCGTTCCCAGTGGCCAATGGTACTTCAGGACTGGGTGTCTGGTACCCTAGTGGCACCCATTGTTAACCATCATGAATCTCTGTGTTGGGCTCTGCTGCGCCGTTGCTGCCTGCCTCCCATGTAGCTGTGCAAGAAGTACCACTTAAACTGGGCTAAATACTGCTGAAGTTACATCATTTTACCCCATTGAAATCAGTGGGGTTTCGCAGGTGTCATTGGGAGCAGATCTGAACTCATCTGTATGGCCAGATTCATACTTTGCCCACCCCCAGCAGCTCTGTAAATGCTAGGACTGCGCATTTCTTGAGCTCCTGTCACCTCACCTTGAGTCCTGCCAGCCCTACCCTAGGTCTCTATCCCCTCCTTGGGCAGGGGTGGGAAGTGGGCTCAGACAGACTCAGGCTAGAAGCTTGGACTCTGAAAGTCTGACCCCGGATGCTACCTTGAGCAGTCTTTCTTGAGATATCAAAGCAGTAGCCCCTGGTCTCAGACTAGTGAGGGGCTGGACACATATTTACTCAATCAAAAATTAAACAGGTTTTAAATTACCCTCTCCCCTCCTCACCCTCAAACAGGTAAATTGTGGCATGACATTCCTTTGTTTTTGAAAGAGTTTTAATTTTAATCCAGGTTAATGATTTTCCTTCCTGTTCTTAGCTAAGGATCAAGCAGGCAGGTGTGAACATTCAAAAGTTTGTGCCAGGACTATGGCGACCAGGGAGCAGAGTAGATAAATACTTTACTGTTGTCCATCCACAAGTTACCTTCACCATTTTCAGCATAAGGAAATTTATCAACAGTCAATTTGTCCTCAGAGCACACAGAGAAATGTTGCCTGACTCACGGAGAAACCAACCCATGCTGAAGCTCCGAGGTACTAACTTACAGCTGCTTTTTACTGCTGCCCAGTGTGTGTTGGGGGGATACCCAGGCAGAGAGGAGTAGCTGAAAAGCCTGGAGGTTGAATTTTCTTAACTATAATTTTACTTTGGGAAAATTTGGCTACATGTCCTTCAACTAATGGCTAGTGCATGGTTTATCAAATCGGTCATAGTGTGGAGCAAACCTTAGGGAAAGTTTATCTTCTAGGCCCTTCCTGTCCCAATCAAGCTCCCAGTCACAACTGGGTGACATTTCTAAGACAATATGCAAGGCTGGGATTTTCACAAGCACTGAGCCCTAGCCTAACTCTGCTCCCATTGAAGTTTTACCATAGAGATTAAGTGTTTTTTGAAAACCCCACCCCTAAGGTTTTTTACAGCTACGGTGGCTTCTTTTTGTTTCCAGCAGTTTTTCCTGGCATCCAGGTTCGTATTTCCATGAAGACCCTGGATGCTTGTAAAAATTCCTGGCAAAAAAAGGAAGAGCCAATATCATTTGACCAGCCTGCTCTCCATGGATCACCAGCAAGTGCTGTGCTGGCCACTAGTGTTCCACAGCCCACAGCTCATGAGCCACTCAGCTAGAGGTCACAGTGAGAGTAATTTTTTAGGTACATCCTTTTGGCATCATGCTCAACCATTGTATATTCCACAGTCACATACTAACTCTGGCTTGTGCATGCAGACTATGTTAGTTTATAAAAATGCCAAGTATTTCAGGATTGCCCCCAAAGTGTCTCAGTGTCAGGGCCAGCTCCAGGCACCAGTGGAGGAAGCACGTGTCTGGGGCAGCACATGCTAAGCGGCGGCATTCTCTTGGAGTGGTACAGTCCGAGCTGCTTTTTTTTTTTTGCTTTGGAAGTTCAGGCTTTTTTTTTTCTTGCTTCGGGAGTTCGGGTGGCAGTCCAAGCAGCTTTTTTTTTTTTTTTTTTGCTTGGAGCGGCAAAAATGGTAGAGCGGCCCTTGCTCAGTGTGTTGGGGAAAGTAATACTGCATGTGTCTGAAAAATTAACAGTAGCTGAATTGTTTGTTAATTTTATCAGAGACTCATGTACAGTTGGGAAAGCTTTCAGGCAGGGAATATGGAGGGGAATCAAAATGTGTTGGAACTGCTACATGCCTTTCTATTTAAAGGACAAATGATGTGGATGGAGGCCATACAGTGCGTGATGTACCTGTGTTCACCGAAGCTCCGCAGTTTAGAGGAGTTGGAGGAACAAAAGATGCACATCTCCGACATTGCACAACATGACGCAACAAGGGACCTCATTCCCCTGAACCAGCAGCGTCTGGCAGAGATAGAGCTGTCCAACCAGCTGGAGAGAAAAAAAGAAGAGCTCAGGATCCTCTCAAAGAACTTAGAGGCTGAAAGGAAGAAAACAGAAACCTTGCTGTATGCCATGCTGCCAAAACATGTAGCCAATCTGCTCAAGGAGGGCAAAAAGGTGGAAGCAGGTACTGGATTTTCATCATCACTCACACTCTTCAGATTCAACTAGTGTGGCTGGCCTTAAAAACTTTTCAGTTGCCTTTATAACTGAGTATTCCATGGGCATTCCCTTCCCCAGTCACTGAATAAGAAGATGCATGTGATACCACCACTACCCTTACCTAACTCAAAGGCAAAATTGTGCAGTTCTGAAAGGGTGAATATTCTATCACCAGTCAAGAGCAGGGCTGTTTCACATGAGAGTAAGATGTGCACATATGGATTATATGCTCTTTTGATTTTAACCTGGCAACAACTAAAACAAGAAAGGTTGATTTCATCAGCCCCATGCAGCAAAACACTTAAGTAGGTATTTAAATTGGCAGGTGGTCAAACATTTGCAGTTGTGTGAACAAAACACATTTGCCCATGCAAATCAAATAGCCATCTAACACTGCCCCTAACTTCTGGCATCTACCCAATTTACATGCACAAATTTAGTCTGTGCCTTTAAAGCTGAGCTTCAGAACGTGACTGCACAAAACTGTGAACTTGAATTTAGAATTACTTTAAACTCTTCACTGAAAAACTGGTATTTTTCAAAAGGTATAAAAGGCATTCTGGGTCCAGTCCAGCAGTCTTAACCGGAGAGGTTTATTCATAGTCACTAGGGTATTTCTGTAACTTTATAGAAGTACATTAGGAACCGTTTTTTTTAAAACCCAGCTAACGGATTAGAAGAATGTTGCAAACACATAAAAGATACAGCTGAACTGTGGCCAGCTATGACAGTATAGCTTTAAATATTAAAATATCCAGGCTGGGATTTCAGTGGAGCCTACTGAAGTCAGGTGCCCACATCCCATGGAAATTCATAAGAACATAATGGCCATACTGAGTCAGACAAAAGGTCCATCAAGCCCAGTATCCTGTCTTCCAACAGTGGCCAATGGCAGGTGCCCCAAAGGGAATGAACAGACAGGTTATCATCAAGTGATCCTTGCCCTGTCACCCAATCCCAGCTTCTGGCAAACAGAGGCTAGGGACACCATTCCTGCCCATCCTGGCTAATAGCCATTGATGGACCTATCTTCCATGAATCTATCTAGCTCCCTTTTGAATCTCGTTATAGTATTGGCTTTCACAACATTCCTCTGGCAAGGAATCCAGAGGTTGACAGTGCGTTGCATGAAAAAAACTTTTTGTGTTGTTTAACCTGCTACCTATTAATTTCATTTGGTGCCCCTTGTTCTTGAGCAGGAGTAAATAACACTTCCTTATTTTACTTCTCCACCACCATTCATTATTTTATAGACCTCTATCATATCCCCTTTAGTCGCCTCTTTTCCAAGCTGATAAGTCCCAGTTTATTAATCTCTCCTCATACGGACGCCATTCTATACCCCAATCATTTTGTTGCCCTTTTCTGAACCTTTTCCAATTCAATATATCTTTTTGAGATGGGGTGGCCATATCTGTATGCAGTATTTAAGATGTGGTGTACAGGATTTATACAGAGGCATATATATTTTCTTGTCTTATTAGCATCCTTTTTTTAAATGATTCCCAACATCTTGTCTGCTTTTGACTGCTGCTGCACATTGAGAGGATGATTTCAAGAAGAACTATCCACAATGACTCCAATATCTCTTCTTTGAGTGGTAACAGCTATTTAGACCTCATCATTCTATATGTATAGTTAGGATTGTTTCCAATGTGCTTACTTTGCATTTATCAATGCCAAATTTCATCTGCCATTTTGTTGCCAGTCAACCAGTTCTGAGAGATCCTTGTAGCTCTTCACAGTCTGCCTGAGACTTAACTATCTTGAGTAGTTTGTATCATCTGCAAATTTTGCCATCTCACGTTTACCCTTTCTCAGATCATTATTTAATATGTTAAATAGACTGGCCAGTACAGACCTTGGGACACACTATTTACCTCTCCATTCTGAAACCGACCATTTATTCCTACCCTTGTTTCCTATTTTACCCAGTACCACATGAGAGAACCTCCCTCATCATATGACTGCTTATTTTGCTTAGAGCCTTTGGTGAACCTGTCAAAGGCTTTCTAAAATCTAATATACCTATATCCACTGGATCTCCTTTGTCCACATGCTATTGATCCACTCAAGATTCTGAGATTGTGAGACATGAGTTCCTTCCAAAACACGTTGACTGTTCCAACAAATTTGTTCATCTATGTGTCTGACAAGTCTGTTCTTACATATTTCAACCATTTGCCCGGTACTAAAGTGAGGCTTACTGAGCCTGTAGTTGCTAGGATCATCTCTGAACCTTTTTAAAATTGGATCACATTAGCTATCCTCCGTCATTTGGTACAGAGAAAGATTTAAATGGTAGATTACAGATGACATTGTTAGTCTGCAATTCACATTTGGTCTTCAGAACTCTGGGTAAACATCAGGTCCTGGAGACTTATTACTGTTTAGTAATTTGTAGTATATATCAGTTTGTTCCAAACTCCTCAATGAACTTCAATTTGGGACTCCTCAGATTTACCAAGAAATGGCTCAGTTTGGGATGCTCCCTCACATTCTCACAGTGAAGACCAATGCAAAAATTCATTTAGTTTTTCCACAATGCCTCATCATCTTGAGTGCTCCTTTATATCTTGATCGTCCAGTGGCCCCACTGGCTGTTTAGCGGCTTTCTGGTTTTGGTGTATTAAAAACATGTTTTGCTATTACTTCTGGAATCTTGGCTAGATGTCTTCAAATTTTTTTGGTCTTTTCTAAATATATTTACACTCATTCTCTAGTTATTCTCTTTTCATTTTCCTCATTAGGATTTAGCTCCACTTTTAAAGGATGCCTTTTTGCTCTCACTGCTTCTTTTACTTTGTTGTTTAACCATGGTGACTCTTTTCTGGTTCTCTTACTATGTTTTTTAAATTGGGGTATACATTTAAGTTGAGCCTCTATTATGGTGTCTTTAAAAAGTTTCCACGCAGCTTGCAGGGATTTTACTTTTGGGGCTGTACCTTTTAATTTCTGTTTCACTAACCTCCTCATTTTTGTGTAGTTCCTCTTTCTGAAATTAAATTCTACAGTGTTGGGCCACTGTGGAGGTTTTCCTGCCACAGGGATGTTAAAATTTAATTATATTATGGTCACTATTACCAAGCGGTCCACCTATATTCACCTCTTGGACCTGATGCTGTGCTCCACTTAGGACTAAATCAAGAATTGCCTCTCCTCTTGTGGGTTTCAGGACTAGCTGCTCCAAGAAGCAGTTATTTAAGGTGTCAACAAACTTTATCTCAGCATCCTGTCCTGAGGTGACATGTACCCAGTCAATATGGAGATAGTTGAAATCCCTCATTATTATTATTGAGTTTTTTTATTTTAATAGCCTCTCTAATCTCCCTGAGCATTTCAGAGTCACTAACACCCTCCTGGTCAGGTGGTCTGTAATATAGCCCTACTGCTATATTCTCATTTTTCAAGTGTGGAATTACTATCCATACAGATCCTACAGTACAATTTAGTTCATTTAAGATTTTTACTTCATTTGATTCTACGCTTTCTTTCACATATAGTGCCACTCCCCCACCAGCACGACCTGTTCTGTCCTTCCGATATATTTTGTACCCTGGTATTACTGTGTCCCATTGATTATCCTCATTCCACCAGGTTTCTGTGATGCCTATTATATCAATATCCTCATTTAATCCTAGGCACTCTAGCTCACTCATCTTAATATTGAGACTTCTAGCATTGGTATATAAGCATTTTAAAAACTTGTCATTTTTTGGTTGTCCCCTATTGCTTGACGTAATTGAATGGAACTTTTTCTCATTTGACTGTTTCTCATCAGATCCTCCCTGTATTTTATCATTTTCCATCCTCTCCTCCTTATTAGGACATAGGGAATCTCCATTTATAGATCCTCCCCTAAGGGATGTCTCTGTCTGAATCACTTGCTCCTCTGCAGTTGTCGGCTTTCCCCCAGGCCTTAATTTAAAAACTGTTCTACGACCTTTTTAATTTTAAGCGCCAGCAATCTGGTTCCATTTTGGTTTAGGTGGAGCCCATGAATACAATTTTGGGCATTTTAGGTTCTTAGTTTTAGGCCTGATCTGACACCAATTGAAATTAATGGACGTCTTTCCATTGAGTTCTGTGTGCTTTGGCTCAAACTAGTCAATAAGATTTTGTTTGGCAGATTACAGAAATCTTCTGTCAACTTTTATTATTGACGTAGTCAAATAACAGTGGATGCATTTATAAAGAAATATGCATCTCATATCTGATTTCTCCCACAGGGGAATTTAATTCCTGCACGATTCTCTTCAGTGATATAGTGACATTCACAAATATCTGCTCAGCCTGTGAGCCTATCCAAATCGTGAACATGCTGAATTCCATGTATTCGAAGTTTGATCGATTAACCAGTGTTCACAATGTGTATAAAGTAAGTGTTTGTTACTTGTGTTCTGTGCTATTCTTTACTGCACTTTTGTTTCCCGCATTTGAAATTCCAAAGAGAGGCTAAAATGTAGAAGAATGGCTATCACCGCAACATGCAGGTTGACTTATTTTCACACTTTTGAGATGAAAATGTGGGGGACCATCCCACTTCCCTATTCTCCCCACCATGAAGATTCAGGAACTAAGAGTTTGTCACTGGAGAGTTTATAAAGTATATAAAGCTAATGAAAAAAGATTTCATATACAGCTAGGCCCTAGATTCATCCCCAGTCCTGTGACATGATGAACGAATCCAACCCCCAGTCACTTCAATGGGAGAGCAAGGCACTCAGCACCTTACAGGACTGGGCATTTTGCTCTCCAGTGAAGTCAACAGGAGCCTTTCCATTGACTTCAATGGGCTTTGAATCAGGCCCTGTCTGACTACTGCATTTTTTCCCTTGTCTGTCAGGTTGAAACAATAGGTGATGCATACATGGTCGTTGGAGGAGTCCCAGTGCCTATTGCCAGTCATGCCAAAAGAGTGGCCAATTTTGCACTGGGTATGAGAACTGCTGCCAGAGAGGTGATGAACCCAATCACTGGAGAGCCTATTCAGGTATAAAACAGGCGAACTCAGTTTGATACAAAGCACTATGCTTAAGTGTGTGAGTAGCTTTAAGCAAGCGTTCTGAGGTGCTCCAGTAATACAAATAATAAGGCATTTATGTGCTTTGCTGACTTTGGGCCTTAGGCCTCAATCTTGCATGGTGCCCAGCACTAATCGGGACTCTAGCAAAGCATTTAGGCACATGTTCATCAGCTTGCAGGAGCAAGTCCATGGGGATCTGCTGTATCTTTATTGGCATCTGTGTCTGTACATAATTAGCAAGTCAGTTAATGGCTCCTGAACAAGAACAAAAGTAGTTGTCCCTGATTTATTCCAACCTTGCCTCTCCTTTGTCTGAGCTGCTTAACATGGAGCAGGGCAGTGGCTTTTTTACTGTTAGCTGAAAAAGTATAAGCCATTTTATAAATCATTACTGCACAACTATAAAAATGCACTGTGAACTATTACCAGAAAGGACCGCTGCCTAATCCGGAGGAGGGAATAGTGCTGTAGAAAGAACAGTGAAGGGCGGTTTCTATAACCAGTTTTTATTAGTATTTTCTTTGACAATAATTTACAGCAAAGCAGTGAGGTAACCGCCAGCTTATAGAGGACAAAGCTAAGTCTGGGCAGACTGAATGATGTACATCGTATGCATAGTGGTAAGGTTTATTCTGAGACATTGATGCAACTTCCATTATGCAATGGGCTACTGTCTGTAGGTGAAATTTAGCCCTTTGCATGAGATGAATTTCACCCTAGTTGAGCTGTGTGCATCTGTCCTCTGGTGCAAGAGTGCTCTGGTTTGTTTTCTTGTTTCAAGTCTTATAGACCACAAACGCTGGGAAAAAGCAACACCAGGGATCGGCAACCTTTGGTACGTGGACCATCAGAGAAATCCATTGGCGGGCTGGGATGGTTTGTTTACCTGCAGCATCCGCAGGTTCGGCTGATTGCGGCTTCAATTGGCTGCGGTCCAGTTCCAGCCCAATGGAGGCTGCGGGAAGCGGCAGCCAGCACATCCCTCAGCCCACACCACTTCCCACAGCCCCCATTGGCCTGGAACGGTGAACCACAGCCAGTGGGAGCTGCGATTGACCAACCCTGTGGACTCTGCAGGTAAACAAACCAGCCCGACCTGCCAATGGATTTCGCTGATGGGCCACGTGCCAAAGGTCACTGATCCCTGAGCTACACCTTTGACATTGGTCAATGGTTAAATCCCTTTGGGTATATTATCACTATGATGATACTGATGGGAGTTGTACCCGTTTAATTGCCACATGGCAGATTCAGGCTTTACCTAAGTAAGATGCAAAATAAAGTTCAGCCCTGGTGTGAACAGGTTCCAAATTTCCACTTAAATCAATGGGAGTTGTGCCCCCTGTACGCCTGAATGGAACTTGCCCCGCTATTCACCCAGTCTGGCAGTGCCATAAATAGAAGTGTGGTATACAGAGAACACCAGAAGATGTAGCCAGTCCTCCTTCCATTTCATTGTTTGCTGAATTGTAATATCAGATCCTTTTTCTGGAAACCTGTAAGACAATTTTTTAGACTTGCGATACCTTAGAAGCAGAGTTTCCAAAATATGTTTCTAGCACTATTACTTAGTTCCCCGAATGAGGGAAGAGTCTGCTCAGTACTATCCAATAGGGTGGTGGATGAGATGGACTGCTGACATCTTACTGATGATCACAATGAAGAGCCAATATTATTTTTAAAATATCATGTTGGGTTTATACTGACAGATCAGAGTTGGGATCCACACAGGACCAGTTTTGGCTGGAGTGGTTGGTGAGAAGATGCCCAGATATTGCTTGTTTGGAGACACTGTCAACACAGCCTCTCGGATGGAAAGTCATGGACTTCCTAACAAAATCCATCTTAGCCCAACAGCATTCAGGTAGTGTCCAAAGGTTAAATAATAATGAGACCCAAAACAACCCAGAATTCTTTTTCTCCTTCTCTTCTGCTTATAGCATTAATAACACAAACAGTTTCTCTCTTGGATGAGAGCCAATGTAGGCACAGAGCACCAACTCCACTTAGCTCACAGTACTCCTCAGTCTGGAAACACACATGATAAAGTTCCATTTTCACACTTACTAATAATCTCAGAACAATTCACTGAGGGATACAGTTTAAATCGGAGTGCCTAAACTGGGACGCAACGGTGCCCGTTGCTCAAGCAACACCCACACAAAGTGCCTATTTACAAGTACTTTGCACATGCAAGGTTTCATGGCTGTAGCACGGCAGTTACCCCGCTCTGGAGAGAAAAGGCTAGGCTGACTGGGGAAGCAGCCACCGCTGGGGCCATGCCCCAGTCAGGCCACAGCTGGCCGTATAAAAGTGTTATGATCCAGGAGCTAAATCAGTCTCTCTCTCTAGCTGTAGAGAGAGAAGGACTTGGCTGCCAGGGAGAGAAAGAGCCTGAGTACAGCAGTGCTGAGCAAAGGCAAGAGGATCTAGGGAGCTCCAACCTGGCAACTCCCCAGGCTGAAGGCCCTGTGCAAGGCTTAGAGGTACTAGAGCTGCAGAGGTGTAGCCTGGGGTTAGGCAAAGGCAGCAGGTCCAAACCCCTCTTGCCAGTGATGAATGGTTTACAGATTGCAGTCTTCCCCAGTGAGCAGGGGGCTAGGTGATGACTGGCGGTAGCCACTGAGGCAATGTGGGGATAGAGGGTTGGGGGTTCCCCTGGGAGGAGAGACCCAGAGAGTGGGGGTACTGCTGGGGCAGAACCCTGAGGTAAAGGGCACCGGAGTCTGGAAGGGACACGGAGCCAGTGGCAGGCAAGACAGCGGCCTGCAGAGCGTGCTCCGTATGCTGGAAAAGAGCTAATTTCCCAGACAACCAGCAGGGGGCACTGCACCAGTGAGTCTCCCTTCACTACAATGGCATGTAGTCACAGTTCTGCAATGACAGGGTGAAGGAGGTGTGGTCCCCAGCTAGGAGCTTCTTTTCAACCATGCTCCCTCTCAGAGCAAGAAATGACTTACACAAATAATTTCTTAACATGGCAACACTTCCTGCCCAAAAATAATAAATAAATAATCTTACATTGCATTGCTACCCCCAGCAAAATTCCTGTGGTATTTAATAACAGCTTTGCTTGAGTAAGAGCTGAAGGATTGGGATGTTATGGCTGTAATCATAAGCCAGTCTACTCTCTTCTATGCATGAAACCCAAACAGGTTCACAATACCTGACGTCCCAATCCACGCACATTACCCAAATGCCCATCAGAATTTTTATGCATTCAATCCAAGATTTTCCTGGTAGAAACTAACAGGCAATTTGTGGGATGAAGATATTTGCTTGTTTTAATGTAACACAGGAGAGATGCTATCAAATAAGCTAAACAACTAGGGAATGTTTAACTCTGCATTCTTGATACAAATTCACATGTGGCTTCTAATTAAATATGGAACTTTGGAAACTCTCATGATGAACATTCTAAATTTTAAAGACTCAAAACAGTCCACCCTATCAATAATTACTGAAATTATAATCTGAAATGTAACTTTATACAAATGACACTGTCTTAACTAAACAGAAGTGTTCTGTATAAAGTACATCCTCAGGAGCTTACTTGCTAACTTTACTGATCAAGTATATTCTATTCCTTTTAGTACTGGAGAACTAAACAGTTTTGGTAGAGGGAGCTGGATTCCTTTCTGACTCATGCATCATCAACAGATTTGTTACAATTTAGCTGCCAAATCTTTATTACTGGTGATGATGCATGAGCCAGAAGAGCAGAGGCTGAGTCTGAAGAACTTGCATTGAATAAAAATATTTACTTGTGAAGTGAGCACAGTTGATTTCGAGCCACAAATATGAAACCTCACATTATTTTCACAGGGTCACTTTTCTGTGTTTAACTGCACATTATGTTAACAGGGAACTTTGCCCACTATCACCAAAGATGCAACTGAAGACAGACTGGTTAGGTCCCTGTAACAAGGTCCTCTGTCCGCCCCTCTTCCTGGGGCCCTCTGCTGCCCCAATAAAGCACAGAGAGGCTTCTCCTTCTGCAGCATCCGTGGCTTTATTTACACATTTCTTCCACCACCAGTGATATACTATATACAGCTTGCAGGCCTTATAATCTCCTTTTCTACCCAGTCTGCCCTCAGCCCAGAGACTGACGTTTCCCTGGCCATCTCCCTTCTTCTGGCTGCCAGCCAGCCTTTAGAGCCCTTGAACCCGCAGGTGCAGCCAGTTCTAAAGACCAGGCACCAGACTTCTGCCCAGCCCCAATCTATTTCCCCTGATTAAGGCTGGCTGAGCAGGGACTAATTAGGTGCCTTCGCACCAGCACCCTGCTGCAGTCCAAATCCTGTGACATGCAGTGGATGGGCAGGCTGCTGCCCCTGGGCAGAAGTCAGGTGGGGTTCTACCCATTAAATTCAGTGGGGTTTTCTGGGGTGCAGCAGGCTGCCCAGGCACTAGACATTGCAGGATCGGGGCTTGAGTACCTTCCTGTTTGGAGAAATGTCTTGAGTATGTTTGAACAACCACATAACATTTCAACAGTGCCTCTTCTGTTCTGTGCTTTCCCAGTGTGAACAGCCTTTACAGAAGAGCTTCTCAGTTAGGCTCTTATTTTGTAAATACTCATGTGTATAAAGTTAAGCATGTGCGTAAGTATTTGCAGGACAGGGGTCTAAGCGTGATGCTCCTGTGTAAAGGCCAGGGGAAAGTGCAAAATATAAGAGAGGCTGATCACTTGATAAATATCTGCTCACTGTGATGTCAATGAGACTAGTCACCAATGTAAAGCCAAGCATGTGCAAAAGTGATTGCAGGTCAGAAGCTTAGCCTCTAGACCAACCCTGATTAGAACAATGAACTTTTGCTTTGATAGTGTTGTCCTGTTTACAAAAACAGCACTAAAAAAACGCATCCAACCCTACAAATATTGCGCTGCAAAATTTATCCTTCATCCTTCTCGCTCCAAATCCCAACTTACATTTCTTTGTCCTATTGGTTGTCCCATATCTTCCATTGTGCAGAGCTCTGCAAAATCAAGGCTTCGAAATAGTTGAAAGGGGAGAAATTGAGGTGAAAGGCAAAGGAAAAATGACCACCTATATTCTGAGGCAGAATCTATATGCAACTGAGAATGAAATCATGGGGAGAGCAGAAAAGCAGAACTCCAGTCACATGGATCAGAGGGGTGAGCTAAGAGAAACATCTTAATCCATATCTAGGATGCAAAATGATATTTCTCTCTTTATTAACATAAAGCTCATACTTCATAGAGAACACCTTTGCCTCCTACATTACACCTACATTGCATACTTATGTCCTTGCCTTAGGCTTGAAATCTATGCCCTCAAACTAACGTTTAATACAGCATCTCAGACAACCATTTAATCTCATAGGGCCTGATTTTCAGAGGTGCTGGGTACTTGCAGTTCCACTGATTTCAATGACAGTTTTGACAATCAGGCCTAAGGTCAGCACAAACTACATTTTCTAGGGAGTAACTTTAAACTGACAATATATATATATAGATATAGATATAGATATAGATATATATGTGACTAAAATACAACTATTTGTAACCAAATGTAATGGACGTTGTCTTTATAGTCTTGAAAATTATACTATAACCTACTCAATTCAACTAATAAGCCAAATTTTATTCATTGGAAGCCCATAAAAATCCTAAAATAAATTAATAATTTACATCATTATGGCCGAGTATCTTTTTTTTTCTTATGTGTGTGTGTGTGGCTGCTAATGAGGACTTCAGATTTAAGGTTCTTGTCACTTGGAGTGGAGACGATAAGGTCACTTTTAAAAAATAACGTTTAGATGCTATAATAGTGATGGGAACAAAGAGTTAATTTCATCATGAAACAAACAGCAAAGAATAATAAGAGAAATAGAGAAGTTACAGATGGCAAATACCCTAGAGGTTAGAGATGGACCTAGAACTAGGCCTTAGCTCTAGAAGACTGAGAAGTTATAAACACAGTCCCTGCCCTGAAGGGTTTGCAACTTAAATAGACAAGACAGACAACAGATTTGGGGATAAGGGATAAAGGATAAAGGATAAACCTATAAGCACAGTGATTACGATGATGGCTGGCAAATGTTACAAATTCTTTTTAATCATTTAGGTTTTTTAAGTGAATATAAAAGTGTGCACGGTGTGAGGGCAGAGGTGAGAGTTAATAGGTGCAGAGGAATAAGAGAACGAAGGAAGGGGAGGGTGTGAAAGGGAAATGGGGAGCATAGAGACAAGGCAAAGTGAGGAACAGGGATTACAGAGTCTGAAGCTACAGCAGAGGATTGGGGACAAGGGAGGGAGCAGACAGACAAATAAAAAGGACCCCAAAGGGAGTGGAGTTAGCTGCAAAATAAGCTTGACTGTTTGTCTTTGCAAAGCCCATCAGCTGAATAGTTGTTTCTGTGCTGCGGAAACCATGAAAAATGAAACACAATGAAGACGTTATGAAAGTAGGCACCCTACTTTGGTCCAGATGCAAAACTCTTTGTACATTCATTCACATATCACCTGATGCAGTTTTAGGCCACTGTCTTATTTAGCTAGTGAAATATTGGCAGATGGGAATGTCAGTGACCAAAAAGTGAATAAATGTGATCCCACTTCACATCTAACTAGGTGAAAAGACAGACTGTTTCTGGCAAGAGCTAATTGTTCTGAACTTTGGGAACTTGAAAACGACCACCGTTTATGGCTTCCTCCTAGATGTGTGCAATCATTATTCAGCACATGGTAAACAACAGAGGCTACTCATGCTATGCATTCTGGGGCTACAGGTAGGGCCAAAGTATAGAAAATGGAGGGAAGTTATGGCACATACTCACTTGAGTGCCTACTCTGCACATATCACTGTTGTAACTGCACACACAAACGCAGCCAGACCGTTGCACATACTATTTTTGTGAGTGCAGGTAAGTTTCCAGTTTTCAAAAATGTAGCCCAGAAAGTCTTCCCTTCTCCTCTTCGCACTTTCAGGCCTTTGTTTCAAAGCGCCTCTTCCTACAAAGGCCTAATATAAACAGTGCACATTGTCACATGTGTGGTCTCCTTCCTCCCCCTTTTCGTAGAGGCAGATGATCTGGGAAACCTAGTCAGCAAGACTATTGCTGTTATGAAGCATGCTGACAGCCAGCAGCTGCTCACCAGCAGCAGCCTTGCATATGGTGAGTACCCTAAAGGATTTATTTCAAAATACTCCTACTACTTTATTTCACATAAGGAGAGGGAAAGATGATCCAGAACAGTCTGCTGTCATGTCTCCTCTGCTCACCACGGTGATTAGTGACTTAAATCATGTCCACACTGGGGATTTCAGCATTTTGTAGTGAGGTGGCTACACCACTGAAAACACCTAGGGACTTGCACTGGTTCAACTTACCCCTGCTTGCAACTGAAGTAAACTGCCCCAATGCAGCTTGTACCTTACGGTGGCTTTGCTTGTCTGCACTAGGGTTTGTACCTGCGCAGTGGCTGTCCACCAGTGTCGTACCCGGGGCAAATCACTGTTGTAAACAAGGCCTTTCAAAATCCAGGCATAAATGTAGTTGGGTCATTGACTGGCCTACACAAGGCAAACAATCAGGGTTTACAGCTTATGCAAGGTTTAAATACAATTATTGCACCTAACCCAGATCAGAGGGTTTGAGCAGTATTAAAGCACATTCTACTCCAATCTCAACCCAAGTTAAAGCAGCTTCAAGAACCTGATTTGGCCTTATCCACTATTCCTGGCCAAACACTGTTATAACCAGTTTTATCTACAATTTTATTCGTACCCCGATGATGCTAAAGTCCAGCTGTTAAAGCAGTCATGTTACTGCACTTTGTGCAGACAGAGCCTTCCGCGGTCAGATCATAGGGGATGTCTCTAATCAGCAGTACAGCTTTTAGTGATGCTATACGCATTTACCTTGCAGCCACTACCTTCATAGCCATTTGCATTTCAGCATCCTTACTTTGAAAAGCAAGGGAATTCTTCCTCCCATATGGAGCTCTACGCATCTTTGTTTTCTCCTCACTTCAATCCTCCAATTCTCTTTCTGAGCCACGAAGGCCTCTACTAAGGATGCCACTGCTATTATCAGAGTTATGTGGAAGGTGCTCCCACATTATGGTGGCAGTCTGCAGTATAAAACCCTATGATAAACTGATTGACTAGTAGCCACCATGTTACTAGAACATAACTTCCTAGGCCAGAATCACTGCTTTTAAACTGCTGGAAGGGTGAGTGTTGAGTGGTACAATGCATGTCTTAGGGACTTTACCCTCCTCCAGCTCCCTATTATCCTGTGCTCTCCTGCTAGCCACCTCATGCTCATTCCATAACTCTGGATATATTCCATTTCTCTTTTCTTTTCCCCATCTCTCTACCAGTTAGTTGAGCGGGTTTCTAGCATACTTTGACTTAGAGGTTTTAGCTCTTGTTGTTGCTTTTGTTATACAGAAGTACAGAACTTGATACATGTCAAGTGACAATAGAAGTTTAGAAACAAAATAGCCGCTCTGTCAGATAAAGCAGACCCAAATGCATCAGCTTTGCCTGTGAGAATATCCGCTCTCATGGGACAAAGCCAGCGTCTAAGAAAGGGTATACGCAATTTTGTCAGTGTTTCCTCCTGGGATTGCTAAAAAGCTGGCTCTGTTCACCGCAGGGGACTCCTTGGCGATTTCACTTATTTTTTTTCACACCTCTTTTTGTTCTTTGTCAGAGGCTGAAGCCAGGCTGTGTAATGGAGAGCATACAAAGGGTGATGCAGAACAGCAGCTTTCAGATCAGACGAGGACACAGCACTTTAGCGACGGCAATGCACATTCTAGGTTTTGTGTTTTGTTGTAATAAAAGGAAAATAAGGAACAATAAAATTTAGAACATTGTTATCAAGCACTGTAATGAAAGATAATAAAGTTTCATTCCTGATGTTAAGCAATCCAGTACTGTAATAAGAAAGGTAAATTCAGTGCATTGCTTTCAAGGGAAACAGATGAGCTTTTGTTCCTTATTAAAAAGTAATCTAATACTGTATGTGTCCTCCCCGGTTGGCTCTTAATATAAAAATGTGATATTACTTAGGACACAGCAACTGCACCTTAAATGAAGACAGAGCTCTCGTTGCTTGGCTTGTCAATAAGACTGAGTAGCTAATTTAGTCAAATAGTATTTTGTAATACTAACACGTACCAAATTGTTTGACAGAATTCATAACTTACCTGAATACTTACACAAATCAAATCCTTTGCATTATCCTCAAGGCACAGAGGTAATACTGACCCAGACTTCTTGGGTTCTAGCATTGAAATTATGTTAAAACTGAAGCTCAGTGATTCTGAGACCCAGTAATAATTGGTGCGTGTAAGGTGCTGGCTAAGTATCTGAGATCATGTCTCCCTCTAGTGGCTGGCACATATAGAGACTAAAAAGTTGCTACTTACTTCTATGGGCATTTATTCCTTTAGCTCAAATAACAGGGACTAAGGATCATGGGTTCCGTCTCCACTTGATGATAACATGGTAAGTTCATGACAAAGTGGCAGTCTTCAGATTCCTGAGCGGCTCAGACGTTTGCTGATATATAACTCATTAGTTAAGTGTGTGCTCATATTTCCCTCTAGTGGCTGGCTCAGATGGAGGGTAAGAGCCTGAGATTGCTACTGTGGGCTAACAGAGTTAACCCCGTTAGCTGAGCACTGGTTGCTTGTGCTTTTGCTGCTGGTGTTCCCAGGTTCTGTCCCTATGAACAGCTGGTGGTGAGCTGGTTGCACGGTGACATAATACAGCATCTTTCATGGTGAGAGCTCCCAATGCAGATAATTATCTCTAATTAACATAAGAGGAAACAAGTAGAAAGGTGCAATGATTCACCTAAGGCCACACAGTGATTAAGTGAGTGGGAGAGCTGGGTCTCCAGGCTCCCAAAATTCCCTATTCTGGCATATCAGTCTAAAATGAAAGTCCCCCTTGTTTCTAAGCTCCCTTCCCCCAGTTCTGGCTCTGGGAAATGTTCATGAAACACAAGCATTCACCACTAGGTAAGAGATTCCAGTACGTGCCTCCCATATAGGAAGTGCATGACGGTTAAGTCAGGGGTTCTCAACTGGGGGTCACGAGGTTATTACATAGGGGGGTCACGAGCTGTCAGCCTCCACCCCAAACCCTGCTTTGTCTCCAGCATTCATAATGGTGTTAAATATACAAAAAATGTTTTTAATTTATAAGGGGGGGGTCACACTCAGAGGCTTGCTGTGTGAAAGGGGTCACCGGTACAAAAGTTTGAGAACCACTGAGTTAAGTTCTAACGGCTGTACTATGGTTCTGTGAAAGGAGTTGGCAGTCCCATTCCAGGGCCCAGTACTGCCACCACAGAGTCCAAACATTTGATGGGAACACAGACTGAACTACCTTCTTACCCCTAGAGCAGATTTCCCCCAAAAGGGCCTGGGCCAGCCTCCACAGGCCCAGGGAGGGAGCGCCACCCATCCCTACTCTGGCCCCACCCCCAGCCATGGCCCTGGACCCAGCTCCAACCCCAACCCCATCCCCAGCTTTGGTCCCCCACTGTGGCTCAACTGTGGCTTCTGCTCCCAGGCCTGTCCCCAGCCTCGGCCCCTAGCCGCAGGCCCAGGACCGGCGCTAGGGTTTCTGGCGCCCTAGGCGCCGGGACATTTCACCGCCCTGCGCGCGGGTCTTGTGGCTATGGCGGAGCTGCCGCAGGCATGCCTGCGGCAGGTCCACCGGAGCCACGGCTCCCTGACCCCGGGGGGGGAGGGGCGCCCTGGGCTGCCGGATCGCAGCGGCGGCTCCCTGACCCCGGAGGCGGGGCGCCCTGGGCTGCCGGGCTGCGGTGGCGGCTCGCTGACCCTGGGGACGGGGGGCGCCCTGGGCTGCTGGGCTGCGGCAGCGGTGCACTGACCCGGGGGACACCTGGCTGCCAGCGGCAGGCAGCTGCTGCTGCGGCAGCTCAGCCCCTCCAACAGCAGTGGCTGCAACCATTTAAAAAAATTTTGGGGCGCCACTTTTTGGCGCCCCCAAATCTTGGCGCCCTAGGCAACCGCCTAGTTCGCCTAAATGGTTGCACCGGCCTGCGCAGGTGTAGTAATAGCCACCTGTCCCAGTACCTGGACTTTAGCGTCCAAACCTGGTCCTGTCCCAAACCTGGACTTTTGCGTCCAAAATTTGGGGGCTTACCTGAAACTCCCCCAAGCTCACTACCAGCTTGGATATTCTCGCTGCCACCAACTAGGACTTGGGGTCTAGTATGCGCCCCCGAGTCACCCCAACTTTCTCCTGGGGACCCCAAGACCCAGAACCCTGGATCTCTCTCTCCCTCCTCTCCCAGCTTCCCCCTTTCCTGGTTAGCGGTGCAATGCTATGCTTCACTCCTTGAGTATAACCGGAGAAGCAATCTAGCTTCCCCGAGGCTAGTCATTCACCTAGTCAGCTCACACAAGATATTCCCCCTCCCTTTGTCCTGTAGCCTTTCCCGCCCTGGGACAATTAGGAAGGCGAGACACAGAGTTTGGGCTTTTCCCTCCCCCTCGCCTCACTAGGAAAAGAAACTTTCACAAGGTTTAAAAAGAAAACTTTATAGAAAAAAAGAAAGAAAATATAGAACAATAATCTTGAATTAAGAAACTCAATACAGGCTCTTGCTTATCAGAAATATGAAGAAACAATCTGATTTAAAAAGATAGCCCAATTAAACCAGTCCAACAAATCCACATACATGTAAATACAACACAAAGCTCCTCATAGCCGAATTGCTTTGGGGTTCCTTTGTACTCACAGATGTGTAGGAGAAACTTGGAGATAAGATGCAGTTAGGAGAAAGCTTGTTAACTCACAGCCGAGAAAACAACAAGACACAGCCATCTACATCTATTCGTACAACACAAAGCTCCTCATAGCGAATTGCTTTGGGGTTCCTTTGTACTCACAGACTTTTGGTATAAATATTGAAATAAGATGGAGTTAGGAGGAAACCTTGTTTACTCACAGCCGAGAAAAAACAAAAAAGACCCTGAGTATACAAATTCCCGCCCCTGACTTTTAAACAATCCAGTTCTCTGATTGGTCCTCTGGTCAGGTGTTTGGTTCCCCTTTACAGGCAAAAGAAAATTAACCCTTACCTTACCTATCTACTTATGACAGCAGGCCCCATCCCAGTCCCGACCCCAGGCCCACCCCAGCTGTGGCCCCAGCCTCAGCCCCTTACCTCTGTCCATGCCCCCACACCTGAGCCCTGGCCCCACTCTCAGCCCGGCTCTGGGTGGTGGGACACAAACAGGGTAAGGGGAGGCTAGACTGTGAAAAGTTTGGGGACCATTGCCCTAGAGGAGGGGGCTTGAAGAACCACATTGGCAGGGAAGCTCAAGAGTATTTAATTTTTTATTGTTTATACTCAACATCCTAAAGAAAGGTGTTGAATGATTAGAAGTTGTCTTGCAACATATTACTGCTGCCACATATAAAAGAGCTGGGATGAAAGCTGCACTGTAATGAATCCCTTTTCTTATTACAGTAACTCCTCACTTAAAGTCATCCTGGTTAACGCTGTTTCGTTGTTACGTTGATGATCAATTAGGGAACATGCTCATTTAAAGTTGTGCAATGCTCCCTTCTAACGTAGTTTGGCAGCCGCCTGCTTTGTCCACTGCTTGCAGAAGGAGCAGCCCGTTGGAGTTAGCTGGTGGGGGCTTGCAACCAGGTGGGCTGGCAGCCGCCCTACCAGCTCCCCCTCTCAGCTCCTTGCTCTCCTAAGCTGCAGCTGCTCAGCAGGCTACCAACTGCCAGCAGTTCATCTGTCCCTCCCCCGACTGCCATGTGCTGTGCCTGCTCTCTGCCTTGGAGCTGCTCCCCGAGCCTCCTGCTTGCTGTGTGGGGGGAAGAGGGGGAAAAGGGGGCTAATGTCAGGGTGTCCCCCTCCCCCCTGATCCTGCACCCTGCTTACTCCAGCTCCATAGAGCGGGGGGGGGACACACACGACAGGGCTCAGGATGGAGGGAGCTTCCTGGCAGCAGCTGTGTCTCAGCTTGCTGATTAACTTAACAAGGCAGTGTACTTAAGAGTGGGTCATTGTACTTAAAGGGGAAAAGTGCATCTCTCTCTCACACACATACAGGGAATGTGTCTCTGTCTGCCATGCTGTCTCCCCTCCCTCCATTCGTGCTGCCTTGTAGAGTGTGAGGCTACATTAACAACAGTGAGTTAACCCTTGAGGGCTCAGCCAATTGCTACTTCATCATTTAGCAGGAAGGCATTCCCTGGGAAATATCCCACCCTCTGATTCCACCCCCCCAACCAAGCTTCACAATCATCGTTGCTGTGTACAGTATTAAATTGTTTGTTTGAAACTTACACTGTGTGTGTGCGTATATGTATATGTATGTGTGCGTGTATATATATATATATATATATATATATATAGTCTTTTGTCTGGCAAAAAAAAAAGTCCCTGGAACCTAACCCCCGCTATTTACATTAATTCTTATGGGGAAATTGGATTCACTTAACATTGTTTCACTTAAAGTCGCATTTTTCAGGAACATAACTACAACGTTAAGTGAGGAGTTACTGTATATCAAATTCTCTAAGCCAGTGAGCATGCTAAACCCACTGAAAATAGTCATGTCCCTTTTGTGAAGGGGCAAGGGCCTTTCAAATCCCATTTCTACCCACAGTCATCCTTGGGCTTCACTTTATCTGGGGTCAAGAGGGATGAACTAACCTCCTCTCCCAAGTCAGTCAAGGCCTTTCATATTTTTAATCAAAGGGGGAAATGACACAAATTACATGAATTGTTCTCTCTTCATGGGAAATGAATGACTTTTTCCCTCTATGCTTAGGCTTGAGAATGAACATGTTTCTACACATTTGACCAGAGAGTTGTCTCAAGTGCACTTCAGGAAGAAGAAGGAAGATGAATGTTACCTAGGTAATCAACTGGCTCTTTAAGACACCATACAATAGCAAATGTTCTACCTATATTGACTGAGCACTTAATTCTGTTATTTATATGGGGTAATTCACTTGCCAAGCCATATAATTCATAGGCGGGAATGTGAACACATCTAGGTTTTTATTTAATAGTCTTGTGGCACAGGCTTGCCTTTACTTTGCTGCTTTTGAAGATACATTTCATTTTGTGTCCAGCAGTTTTCCTAATACACATCATGTAGACAAATCAACAACCACACAAGCCAGTAAACAGGGATAGAAAGCTTGATACTATACTGTGTGTGACAAAGCCAGTCTTTTACATATGTTATATATTCACCTTTTCTCTGACATCTGCACTGCACTTGGGAAAACGCTCACATGCAAAGAGATGGGCTCCAGGGAATGTAGAAATGTTATCTAGCATGGGAATACTCAATTTTCAGCAAGCAGCTTGTATAATACATAACATACACTTAACATAATACACTTTGGTAGTTTGCCAGAGATTCGAAATGATTAGACTATATCAATTTACTCTTCGAACACTGATTAAAATCTCAAAACTTTCATAGCAAATGATGCATGAACCAGAGTCAGAAATGTGATGACTGAAATATTGCAATGTCACAGATTCAACACACAGCCTTTCCAAATCCACACACATTGCATTTCAGCTTAAATGCTCTGCTCTCCAGTCCTGCTGATCTGCTCCCCCCTTTGGAAAGATAATAGCTCAGCCTTAAGTGAAGCAAACAGGTCATTAAAACGGTAATTTTTTGTAGACATTCACATGATAGACATTCATTCACTGCCAAAGACAGGCAGAGAATGAAGGGGTGGATACTCTAAGCCACATTTAGCATTAGCATCTACATAAAACCAAATCTAAGATAAACATCCAAGCAACTAGGGGTCCTCATCTGTCCCTTCATGTTCCAAGGCATCCTCACTGGGTGCAGAATAAACAACCACCCAACTCTTGCCAACTGCACCAAGCTCCATCCTAGATAGAGGCCTTGACCCACTCTCTTACTGAGAACAAAAAGACTCTCTCCTACTCATTGTATCTAACAGCCAGACAGTGTGTAGCAGTCACTCTGATTACTTCTGCAGCCTTTCTTCAGGAGAGCGCTCGTCACAGCTCCCAAGGTGTGCTTCGTTCCCACTGGAATCCAGAAATTCTAGGCATTCATCCCTGTAATGCAAAGCAGCTGTGTGGTTAAGTAACTGCCTTATCAGAAATTTATTGAACTGATACTTGACTAGCAAGGTGTTACTGTAAATACAGTATTCTGTTCTCACCTCTCTTTAGAGAGCTGGACACTATGACCACACTTTTAAAAAATGGGTGCATACCTTTATTCACCTCATTATAAACTGATTTTCAGACCTGCTGAGCAACCTCAGGATCTCTCTGCAATCAATGGGAGCAGGCACCAAGCACCTTGGAAATCAGGCTAATTGTATTAACTTGTCGAAAAATTATTTGCATGACAGTAGCATGTTACGGCACCAACAGAGCCCAAGGCTCCATTGTTCAAGGTGCTATACAAACATACAGTAAGAGTCCATCCCTGCTCTGAAAAGCATATGGTCTAAATAGACAAGATCGAGAAAGGTGGGAGAAAGAAATTATTATTGTTTATAGGCAAGGATTTGAGGCAGACAGGTGTTTGGTGGCTTGCTCAAATGCACACAGGATGTCTGTGGAGGACAGCCATTGAACTCAGACTACCTGAATCTCAGGCAGGGCTGTAATTACAAGACCAATGTTCTTTGCCGCTATGAATTTAGAAGCCTAACTTTTGGCAGCCAGTTTTGAAAACACGGGCTTATTTTTGGACACAAATTTGCTCAATATCTTCCCCTCTAGGAATATAGATTTCTAAACACTCTAATCTCCCCAAGATTTGGCCTACAGCATTAAATCCTGCAGCACAATGTTGACTTAGCACTTTCAGGAATATCACAGGGGATTTCTCCACCTTTACTGTCACTGCTTTTATGTTATCCTGTCTGAATGTTCGAACGCCTGACTTTGAGCTCTCCTGGCCCTTGCCACTGAATTATAAATACAGTCTAACACATCATTGTTCAGGTACAACTTCTGTATTCGTTTCAAGCTGCCTCCTTCGCTTCAGCTTAAGCTGTACATAGGCAAAAAAACAAAACAAAAAAACCAGTTGAATGAGCTCATTTTTTCCCCTCTCATCTCAGACATTCAGCCTGTTAGGCAGGGTTACTGGAATAAAGCAGGGAAGCTCTTTTTCCACAGCAAGCCATCTGGCTGACATAGACTCACATTGATGATAATCTGTTGGTTTCGTTCTTTTTATTATTTTTTTTCCTGAGGAACACTTCATCTGCAGCTGTAAATTCAGACCTGCTCCCTCTGTGCACAGAGCATTCATTTTGCGTACATATTTATTACCACATTATGCTCCATTGTAGGTGTCAGGAAATCATTATTATCCTTGGTGCGTCTACATTGTTCTAATGTCAGGGATGTACTTTCAAATGGAAATTAAGCAATTATGTTTCACATGGGGAAACCTGACAGATGCATAGATTTTTACACCACTGGCAATGTCGCTGTCACAAAAGCAGTCTTTGCTCCCGGCGGACTGCCAAAGAAATATAATGTATTTCAAGAACAGGAGAAAAACGCAGGAGTAATTAAGTGTGCGATGAGAGTTCATAGATCATGTAGCTGTTTAACTTCAAAATGTGATAATGACATGACAACGAGATCACTTAACTCATCCTTGTAAAGGAGGCTTAAAGGAACCTATTAAAATACAGAAAAATGCTTTCCATGACATCTTTGCCCCACTCCAATTTAAATGAACACGATCAAGTATGTTTAATATTTTTTCTCCTCCTAGGAATTTGTTTAAACAGGCTACAGTGCAAAAACAAGCGCTGTAGACAATGCTGCACATCAGACTAAATAACGCCTTTTCCTTTTATCATACATCCTTCGGCATTGTAAGTTTCTCAGGGCAGGGAGCATTAATGTTATTTGTCTATAAAGGGCCATGCACAATTCTGGTGCAGTATATAAAATAATTAGTGGGCTTTCCACTCAGCTGTATGTGTGGTTTTTTAATTGTAATGCGACACACACAGTATACGTTGGCTGAAATTCATTTCAAATCCTTATGCTGTACAGTTTTCCCATTTGGTTATATTTTTTGTTTGTTACAGGGTTTTATTCAGCAATCTTTTGTGCAGCTCTCATGTGCCCTTGCTCAGTAGCCTCCTGCTGCTCCCAGGTTGTACCAGACCAACAGCAATACGATGCTGGCAGTCAACGAATGCAGACATAAGGGGTTCTTCTCACTCCCCTATTGAAATCAATAGGAATTTTGGGCCTAAAGAATAGAATATATTAAAAAAGCTCTGCTTCTAAAATAAATATTTGAACCAACACAGACCAGTAAATGCACATGTATTAAAGCAGGCTTATGTGCACAATGATCAGGTTAAATGGAAAATTGCAAGCATTCTATAAAATAGATCTATTTAATAAGTTTAGAGATACTCACATCCCATAGCACTATCCATGGGTAATGTACTCTTTTAATGGGCATTTTATATGGGCAAATCCTGCAGTCCTCACTCAGGCAAAACTTCTTATTCTTTGTATTACAGTAGTGCAGAGAGACCCAAGCAGAGACTGGGGCCCCATTATGCTACGAATTGTAGAAACACAACAAAGCCTTGCCCCAAAGCCTTTACAATTTTCATAGACAAGACAAACAAAGGGTGGGAAAAAGGAAAGATTACTATTGCTGTTTTACAGCTAGGGCACAGAGAGTAAGTAACTCACCCAAGTTTCTCTGGAAGGCTGTAACAAATCCAGGAATTGAACACAGCCAGGTCCACTGGCCTACCCAGCCTCACCCTCTCTGAGTTTTGCCTGTAGAAGGGCTGAGTAAGACCTGACTCTGAAACCTTACAGGGCTCAGGCCCAAGTGGTTTGGGTGCTCAGTACCTTAGCTCCTGTAGATAGTATTCTGCTATTATGAACTGTTTAGTAGTAAAAGAAACATTTTCTGACGTTCTAATTCATTCTAAAGTGTTTCAGGCTCACAAAGAACTACCAGTAATTATTATATTCAGGGCCTGTTGCAATGCATAATTTTATGGCTGTATAATTTGTTTCTGGCTTCACTGTATCTGGGATGCCCACATTTCTGACCTTGTCTCCCTCAGTACTCCCTCTTCTCATCCTCCCAGTAATGCTAGCCTTGACACCTCATTTTATTCCTTTTCCAACTGTCACCTCCATGCCTTCTTCCTGGCTATCCCATATGCATGGAAGACCCATATTCACTAAGCCACGATGCGCTTCCTTCTTACATTTGCTCTTAGCATTTCAGAGTAAACATGGGTTTATGGAAAACAGATCCTGTCAAACTAACTTGATTTTTTTAAATTAGATTACAAATATGGTTGATAAAAGTAATATATTGCCGAAATAAACTTCTCTATTAAGACATCTGTCTTAGTACTGCCTAATATTTTGATTAAGAAACTAGATGGATACAAAAGCAACATGGCATCCATTGAATGGATTAAAAACTGGCTGACAGGTATTAAAATGTAATTGCAAACAAGCAATCACCCTCAGGGGTGGTGGTATTTCTAGCAGGGTTCTTGGCCCTACACTATTTTACATTTTTATCAATGATCTGGAAGAAAATACATCATCATCACTGATAAAGTTTGCATATGATCCAAAGATTAGGGGGAGTGGTAAATAATGAAGAGGACAGGTCACTGATACAGAACAGTCTGGATTGTTTGGTAAACTGGGTGCAAGCAAACAACATGGCCAACTGTAAAGTTATGCATATAGTAACAAAGAAAGCAGACCATATGTGACACTGTAGTCACACCCCATACACTACTGTACTAATCTTTGCACAAAATATGCCTTGTGAGGTATCATTTAAAAATGAATAACTCACTGATCATTAATATTCATGTGTGATGTATATACATAATGGGCATTAAGGTTATGAACGTATGCTGGAATTATAACTAAAGTGTGTGTAAACCAGGTATGTCAAGGGAATTGTGAAACAGGTCTATCCTAAACAAAGGAATATGTGTTTACCTCTATTTACATATAAGCAGTAAACAGACATCAAGCTAACAAGGTGTTATAAACAGATAGTAGAAGTTAATAGAACAGAAGTACTTTATATCTCTTTTGACTGTAAAGGGTTAACAAGTTCAGTAAGCCTGGCTGTCATCTAACCACAGAACCAATCAGGGGACAGGATACTTTCAAATCTTGAGGGAGGGAAGTTTCTGTGTGTGCTGTTAGAATCTGGTTGCTGTTC
>NC_133769.1:316314826-316351786 GCF_003597395.2 Chelonoidis abingdonii | reverse complement strand
ACCAGAGTGTACCAGGCACTGAAATTCCTGGTTGGTGGCAGCGCTACAAGTACTAAGCTGGTAATTGAGCTTAGAGGAATTCATGCTGGTACCCCATCTTTTGGACGCTAAGGTTCAGAGCGGGGAATTATACCATAACTCAAGGGAGTGGAGGCAAATGTCACACTAACAAGAGGGGGAGAAGACAGCTAGAGCTGTTCCTTGGGTATGGTGAATTGGGGCTACTGCCCCAGGCCTGTGCTTTTGGGGCCCCATGAGCAGGGACGTGAGGTGGGAGGCAAGTGCGTGAGCAGGGTGAGGAGGCGAATGGTGAGGCAAGTGGCAGGCAGAGGGGGAGAAGTGCCTCTACCAGAACCTTCCCCTCTCTTCCCCACAGCACTTCCTGCCTGCCAGCAGGCACTATCAATCAGCGCCTCCCCCTCCCTCTCACTGCTTACCACCTACTGCAGCTCAGAGGTTTTGTGGCATCAGGAAGCATGGGGGGTGGGGAAAGGGGTCAGGGTGCAGCGCGCTAGGGGGAGGAGGTGGAACTGGGTGGGGAAGAGGTGGGCAGGGATGGAGCCTTGGTGGAAGAGGTGGAATGGGGGTGGGGATGGGCAGCACCCCCTGGAAGATTAGAAACTGGGTGCCTATGTCCCAGGCCTTGCACCCCCTAGGGACGGCCCTGAAGACAGCATGGTGTCTACACCCAGGAGAGAGAAGCTTAGTTTGGGTTTTACTTTACAGAACCCATTTAAATGGTTTACTGGTCTCTAAAGACGGGGCTGAAGCGCAAGTGATAAGCAACTGAATCAGCTGATTTATAATACAGTAATATTGTATTCAAAGCATATAGAATGAGGTCTTTCCTCAAAGCTAGTGACACACTGGTGATTACTATCGCTGTGAAATGTATGAACACCAGAGGAAGAATTATGAATACTCATTAAGGAAGGGTCAGTTCCTACCTGGACAGGAGGGGTGGGAGCAGCTATTTACTTGTCTCTTATGTGAATTAAGCATGGTGGAATCAAACCAATGGAAGCTCCATTTACATATAGGGGATGGGAAGCCCACAGAAATGGAAGAACTGCATGAGGCCAGCTTCCTGGTGGACACAGCAAGTTGAGCACACCAGGAGGGCTTCCTGTCTCCTGAAGCAAAGTCACTGAAATTTGGGAGATACAAGCAAGGACTGAAGCCATCTTTGGCATCCATTACTAGACAGACACAGGAGGCCGGAGCTGTTGCAATCTGAGAAAGATGGGCCTTTCAACCAAGCAGGGTTGAATATTGGTGAGAAACTTGCTTAGGCAAAGATCTTTAACCTACGACGAAAAGGGAAGCCAGGACCTTGTACTTCTGTGGAAGGTCCTGACTAAGGGAAAGTCAGCCAGGACTGGGGAGAAGAATGATTGATAAGAGAAACCATTTTGAACAAAGCCTGCATCATGCTAGATTGTTTTAGACTAAGTGTATTTTGTTTTGCTTTACTTGTAACTTTCTATCTTCACTCCTCATACTTGAACTCATTTAATCCTATGTATATTTGGTTAATACATGTATTTTATTTTTACCATAAACCAACTCTGTGGTGTGTTTAAAGGGAAGGGTGTATTTACCCCCAATTCAGCTGTGATGCAGTTTTGTCTCCTTACAGGAGCAACAAATCTTAGTATGTCTCTGAGTTGTCCGGGAGAGGGCTGGACACTTCAGGGCACACGGTTTGGAGGAGATTTGGGACTGGGCGTGTGTTGTGATCACCCCGCTGGTTGTAACTAAGGCTAAAGCCAAAGCGTGACTGGTTTGTTGCACGCAGGCTGCTGGGGAGAGAGCTGCTGGGCTACGGCTGCAGCTTTACACAGACGCTGCGGGTGTGACCTGCGTGCTGGTAGGCTGGTTGTGAGAAGCCCAGCTTGGGAGCTACAACAGCAAAGCATTGTGAGACACCCAGGGTTACGGGGCAGGCAGTGGTACAACCCCTCACCAATTTGGACTGCACCCCCAAAACCTGACCGGACTGTGACACCATACTTACAGTATGGGGGAGTTTGCCCTGGGAAGCAGAAACTCTGAAAAGGACTGGGGGACAGGGGGTGTCAGGGTGAATAATCAGCTGAACATGAGCTCCCACTGTGATACTGTGGCCAAAAGGGCTAATGTGATCCTTGGATGTATAAGGGGAATACTGAGTAGGAGTAGGGGGTATTTTACCTCTGTATTTGGCACTGGTGCAACCACTACTTGAATATTGTGTCCAGTTCTGGGGTCCACTATTCAAGAGGGATGTTGATGAACTGGAGAGGATTCACAGCGAGCTATGGGAATGAATAAAAGATTGGAAAAACTTGCCTAACAGTGAAGGACTCAAGCAGCTCAATCTGTTTAGCTTAACAAAGTGGCGGGTAAGGAGTGACTTGATCACGGTCTATAACACCTACCTGAGGAAAATAACTTTTATAATAGATGGCTCTTCAATCTAGCAAAGATAGAACAAGATCCAATGACAGGAAGTTGAAGTGAGACAAATTCAGACTAGAAATAAGATGTGAATTTTTGAGAGAGGGAAATTAACCACTGGAACAATTTACCAAAGGTGGTGGATTTCCCGTCGCTGGAAATCTTTAGATCAAGATGAGATATTTTTCTAAAATATACGTTTGTGTTCAAACAGGAATTAATTCTGAATCATAGAATCATAGATTATTAAGGTTGGAAGGGACCTCAAGAGATCATCTAGTCCAACCCCCTGCTCAAAGCAGGACCAATCCCCCAAATGGCCCCCTCAAGGATTGAACTCACAACCCTGGGTTTAGCAGGCCAATTCAGTCCTATTCAGGAGGACAGACTAGATAATCACAATGGCTCTTTCTGGCCTTATAGTTTATGAATCCATGAACCTACAAAATGCGAGTTAATTCACATCCCACATAGAATGACATATTTCTACAGCTCACTAGGGGATTTAGCCATACAGCTCCCATTAACATCAGTGACAGTTATGTGGCCAATTCAGCCTTGAAAATCTCAACTATTACACACACACATTCAGCAGAATGCGTGTACCAGCACATCTCAGACTGCCCGTGTTTTAAGCCCCACTTTGTCACCCCTTTACCTATTTTGTTCATTTACCTCCCTCGTGCATTATGTCATGTCTAAAATTAGACTGAAAGTTCTCCAGGGACAGGGATCGTGCCTCCTATCTGTTCTTTAAAGGGCCAAGCATGACTTGGTCAACTGTAAAAACAAACAGTGCCACAGAATCAGTCAAAAAGCTATAGAAAATGGCCAAATAGGCCTTGGAAGTGTAGTGGCCCCAATTATAGTAAAGAATCACTGGCAAACGCATTTATTTTGATTGGCTTATTGGTTTAAACTAGAACCCAACCATCTGTTCCAATAACATATTAAGTTCAAGCACAGGATAGTACAACTATTGTAATGAGTTATAGCGTTTTTAAAAGCAGTACTAACCTACTACCTAATGCTTTTCACATATTCTAGACATGAGATTGGAGGAATTGCCTACTGTGGTTTGATTGTTTCCTGATATAGTAAAATATATGGAAAAATTGAGGGCTGGAAGCGTGTTGGCCTAGGAAGAATTCTATGGGGAGAACTGGATCTTGGATCACTTTTTATGCAACTGCCCCCAATCCTGCCTAGGACACCTCTCTTCTCATCCTCTTACTCCTTCTATTTCATCTCTCCTCTTACTTTTCTTCTTCCCTTGCTGCATAAATGCTCCTATCTCTGAATCACAACTTTTGGCAAGTTCTCCTGGTCACTGAACAGTGACACTGAAAGGGAAACTTAAAAGAGTGAGTCTTAAAAAACAATCACAACTTGCCTTTGAAAGGAAAACCACACTAGACAATCATCCTACAGTTTGCCTCTTGGTCTAAGCTGTGCTTTCCAACCACTTGGCTAGCAAAAGAGAGACAGATGGCAGCAGGCTACGTCAGCAGTTCTTTATTGTAATGAAGCCGTTTCAGACTTTTCTACCGCACTCACTCCTTCTTCCTTGCTTTAATTTCCCTACAACTCTCAGTCATTGCCACCTAGTGACTTAGTATGAAATTGTAGCTTGACATTTATTGATGCCTGCATTGGAACAGCAAAACACAGGTAGGCTAAGGATATGTCTTCACTGGGCAGCAATCGATCCAGCGGGGATCAATTTATTGCATTTAGTCTAGACATGATAAATCGACCCCCGAGCGCTCTCCCCTCGACTCTTGTACTCCAGCTCAGCAAGAGGCGCAGGCAGAGTCAACGGGGGAGCGGCATCAGTTGACTCATCGTGATGAAAACACCATGGTAAGTCAATCTAAGTACGTCGAGTTCAGTTACGTTATTCACTTAGCTGAAGTTGCATAACTTAGATCGATCACCCCTTCCCCCCAGTGTAGTCTAGGTCTAAGGCTTTGTTACACTACAGGTTATGCTGATATAACTTATGTCGCTCAGGGGGGTGAATAAATCACCCCCAAGCGACATAAGTTATACCGACCTCAGCGCTGGTGTGGACAGTGTTATGTTGGTGGGAGAGCTTCTACTGCCAACATAGCTTCTGTTGCTCAAGGCCACGGGGGTAGCTCTCTCCCGTTGGCTTAGAGCAGCTACATTACAGAGCTTACAGTGGTGCAGCTGTGCCATTGTAAACTCTCTAGTGTAGCAGTGCCCTAAGATTCTGCCCTGTGTTGTGCACATGTTAGACGGATGGACGAGGGAGAAGCAGGCACAGAGAACTACTGCATCTCTGGAGTCTTGCTAGATTCCAGAGGTTGTGGTAGCATCCAGCAAACTCTGATCCCATGGACATGTTTGGCTAGCATGGCAGTACAGTCAGGCCCTTTGCCCCTTATGTATGCCATATACTGCAATACATTGTGACCCGGGAGATAACAGCAGTTATACTTGCTGTTTGCTAAAATCAAAATGATACAGTAGTAACTTCACTTATAAAGAACTGCGGCAACTTTTGGTTGTGGAAACAAAGGGAGGTATTAATCCTTCAATAATCATATTCTAGATACAAGCCCAACCTGCAAACTTTGACTCAGGCTCTAGACCTAAACTTCCCAATCTTAGAGGTTGTTCAGGTCTGGGATATTGGGTCAGCCTCATCTATTGTGTGCCAGATTCTATCCCTCCCCACTCCACCCATACTATTTATAGCAGCAGAAAGGGGAGCTTATATTTCCTCCTCATTTTAAAAGGGGCGGGAGATGATGTCTCCCAGCATCTCCAATAGGGTTTGCATGTCCTGTGCAGATGAAGTTTGGTAAAGCTCAAGCTGAATTAATTCATTTTTAGGAAGTATTTTTAATTTCATTTGTAACATTGTGAGTTAGTGCTATGCAGACCAATCACTCAGCAATGTACTGATTGTCTTATTGCTTAGTAATAAATCAAACTGGGGTAATTTTGGAGTTATTGTAGAGACCTATATATTGTCTTTTTATAAATAAATCAGACAGAATATGCCTACCCCTTCAATGATGCAAGTTTCAGTTACCGAAACTCAGCAATCATTTTGATCAGTTGCTGCCAGTTGGTTTAAAGATAAAAAGAAAAATATTTTAAAACTAAAACATTGGGTTTTTAGGGAGTCATTAAAATATTACTGAATCAGGTTGGAAATGTATTTACGGTCTCATACTGGGTCCCCACATACCAAAAATACCATCACTTTTCAGCAAGATGGCTGCTTTCAGTAGTAAGCACCAAAATGCCAATTACAACTAATAACTTATAAGTTTATGGCGAGAAGAATGTGTGTGAGTTCTATTCTTGACCCTGACTCATCATACATGCCAAGGCAAGCTTGGGCCAAATTTTTCAAATCAGCCTCCGATTTTGGGTAACTCCATATTTGAATGGCTAGCTTGAGATATCTTGTTTGTGGTAGTATTAAGTGCTGAGCATCTACAACTCGAGCTGAAGTCACTGGGAGCTGCAGATGATCAACACCTTTGCAAAGCAGACCACAAGGTATGTAACACTGACACCTGAAAACTGAGTAACCCGAAATTAGAGGGCAATTTTGAAAATGTGGCCCTTCCCTTCTCTATTTTCCAAATGTCCTAGGGAACAGTGAGTAAGTTCAGATAACTGAGATTGTGGATAATCAAGGCAATTTTCAATCTAACAGACACTGGGAGACATGACCTCGCATTAGATAACAGAGAGTTTCAGAAAATTGAGCTGTGGATAAATGAGGTTGTGTTATAGTGCTTTGAAGATGTAGAACAGTGAAAACAATATTTTTTTTGTTTGTTCCTGCTGGACTAAGCACAATTTGGATATTGTTTTCCTTTAATGTTAGTGATAACACTGATTTCCTGCTCCATCCTTCATGGGAATAAATGCACATATCCTAAAGAAAAACATACACAGCTGAAAGATGCATAGGTAAAGAGATCTGAACCTTGTTTACTTTCTTGTTTGGTTCTTGTTAACACTAATTCATAGATTTTGCCACCAATGAACAATGACACCTTTGCTTAGCACTTTGTTCTCTGGTGTCTGAAAATGAAAATGGAGTAAATTAAGTCTCCTGACAGTTCCGATAACTTCTTGTCAGCATTTAGCACATATTCAAGGAGACACCAAAATGATGTTTTGGCAAACGCACAGTTCATCCCCTATGTCTGATTAACAGTTCTTTGTTAAAGTCAGAGAAAAGAAACTGGCTGCCACTACAATACAATTCTGTATGTACACATACATACATTTTACTATGTATACGGTGTGATAAATTACATGGATATCATATGACCTTTTCCATCCATCCACCTCAGAGACACTTATTCTAGCATTCCAAACCCCTGAACAAATTCATAAATAGACAGATGCACACAATATGCAGGCATCAGTACAGAAAAGTACTTAAGCATGGGTCTATGTGTATTACTGAATTTGCCATCGTGAACCTTTAGATTTGTACCCACTTACACCATGATTCTTTTTTTCCTGTTTATATTAGTAAACTTGTTTTTTGACTCCATTCAGTTCAAGAATTGACCACTTGATTACCTAGCACAGACTAATATGTTAGTTTACTGTATTTTATTTACGATGTGAAACTACTGCAATGCCCAACAAAGGCTGTTCCATAAGTTTCCATGAGTAAGGATATTTCTTTGTCCTACTTAAATTAAAAATACAATCCAGCACACAAACTGAACCATACCCTTTAATGAAGTATCCTGTATTATTTATACATCTTATATTTTGAACATACATTAGTAAAAACAGAAAATGCAGTTTAGACTCTCAACAAATTGCTCAATCCTCCACACAAGAGTATCTTGAAATCTACATTAAAATACACATTAACCAGCCATGACAAACAACAGTGATCAGTGCTAACTAGTCCAGTGCAAAGCCAATAAAAGAGACAATATCAGGACAGGATTCTAAAAAGAGCGTTCATAAAATAACTTATTTCACAGAAGAGTCTTAAACATTTAAGGGCTTAGTCCTGCAATCCTTTCCTTTCCAATCCTTCTTTCCTATTCAAAACTAAAGCTGGTCAGAAACTGAAACAAAAATTGAATTGTCTGCCTCCTGCCCCCCTTTCGTTGTTGAAATATAGTTTCCCAGAAATATCCCAATCAACTCTACTCAGAACTCTCATTGACTTCCCTGGGCATGACACATGATTGCAGAATTGGGCCAAAATATTTTCCCCCTCAACACTTCATTTATTTGCAGTGTTGTTGTAGTCGTGTTGGTCCCAGGATATTAGAGAGACAAGGTGGGTGAGGTAATAACTTTTATTGGGCCAACTTCTGTAAGAGACAAGCTTACAAAGAGCTCTTCTTCAGGCGTGAGAAAGGTACTCAGCATGTCACAGCTGGACACAAGTTTCCAAGCTCAAAAGCTTGTCTCTCTCACCAGCACAAGTTGGTCCAATAAAAGATATTACCTCACCCACCTCATCACTCTCATACACATATTTAGGCTTTATGTAAACATATAGGTCACCTGCTTAAGTGTTTTGGTCAATTGGGCCCATAGTTAAGATTCATAGAAATATATGGCCAGTCATTTTAAAACTGTTGTTAATTACTAGTTTACAACATCTATATTGCAAAATTTCATGTTAACAGCAGTTTGGTAAAGGCAATCATTTTTGCAAATACATACCATATGCCTGATAGAAACAGTTACAGGGCATGTTACTAAGTAGTGGGTTTTGGACCACATAGGGAAGTTATGTCCTCTCATATAATCCCACTGCTGTTCTTGCACATACAATCTACATTCTAAATATTCTCAGCAGGATAGTTTGGTTGAAACTCAGTCCCCTAAAATTTATCATGCATGCACAGAAATTAAGATTCTCTCATTATTCATTGGCTTTCCAGTTCCCCCAAATAATCCAACAAAAGGGAGTAATCTGTAAAAAGGTAAAACCATCTGTTTAGTTCTAGTATTAGAGGGGGAGCCGTGTTAGTCTGGATCTGTAAAAGCAACCAGGAGTCCTATGCTTACTCTTTAAGGTGCCACAGGACTCTTTGTTGCTGTTTAGTTCTAGTATCACAAAATGCACATTTTCATATCTTATCCATTACAAAAATATTAGCTCTCAGCCTTCTTATGATCATATTTTTATATTCCTGCCTTTATAACGAAAACACTGATTCAAGCCTAAACATTGTAGAACGATGCAAATCAAACTACTATAATTTCAGGACGTGAGGGTGGACCTTACTCACATAATAGATTTTTAATTTATTCCCAAATTCAGAATTTAGCAGCAAGGGGATTTTTTTTTGCCCAATTTTTAACGCTTTCCTATCTGTAATGAAAATTCTGCTTCCCAGCAGAGTTTGGAACATACAACATAAGAGATGCTCCTCAACAATGTAAACAGATACGTAACCAAATCTTCTTAAAATTGAAATAGTCACCACTTAATCAGAAGTTTTATAAAAGAGTGAAAATTATTTAAAATCCTACAGAAACACAGCATTTTTTAGGAGCTGATTCTCAAACCTGCGCCCTTGATCCAGCGAAGTACTGAAGCATGTGCTTAATTGTATGTATGAATTCTATGGATATCACAAATCTAAACCTGTCAGTGGGACTGCTCATGTATTTCAAGTTAAGCACGTGAGTATGTGCCTTTGCTGGTTCAAGGTCAGAGTGCTCAGCACCTTGCAGGCTTGAGCACTTGGGCCCTCACCAAAGCATTTAACCACATGAGCAGACCCACTGGACTACTCACATGCTTACATTTACACATGTGCTTAAAGTATCTTCCTGAGAAGGCCATACAGAGCAATATTGTATTAGCTATAAAATTTGAAGCCACATATGATTAACACACAGCTTGTTCAACAATGTTATTTGTTGACATTAACTGTTTCTTAAAGCTTAGGGATGCCTTGTTCTATGAATTCACTTTTAGAAAGCACATAAGAAAAGTTTTTAAAAGCTGCTTTGAGAATATGAAAAGTGATATAATCAAGCTTCATTGTGTTCTTCATTTCTTCCTCTGACGGCTTTTTACTGATATCTAGAGAGAAAAGAAAACAAACAAACAAACATCAATCTATTCAAATAAGAATCAATGCATTTTATTCTCGCTCTTAAAGCTGGAGAAAGCCACAATCAAACTTCTGTATACAAACATCACTGAAGTTCCTTAAATTTCAGATCCAAGCTTTGCTGTTTAAGCCCTCTTTTCCATGGAAAATAAAATAATCAAATAGTCACTTCCCTAATAGAGCTAGTTTTATTATTTTAGACTGCAGATTATGTGAAAGTCCAACCCTGAAAAATCCCTGAGAGCTATCATTTCAATCCACAGGATATTTTCCACACTCACTGAGGTCACTAAATTTGTGATATGCAATCTTAAAAAATGCAAAGGAAAAAAAATTGGTCTATCCCAAACAACAGCTATAAAACCAGGGGGAAACATCAGATACTTACATGCAAATTTAGTAAAGACATGTTAATCGGGGGGGGAAGGGGGGAGTAAAACTATGTTTCTGTAGCAGTGCTGGGATACTGTTTAGTACTAAACTAACCAAGCAAAAAATGTCACAGCAATACTTCATAATGACCACTCTGCTACTGCTGGCCTTTCATTGTTACTATATTTAAATCCTCATCGTGGTCGGAACCATTATTTTATGTATCTGGCACACTATACTTTTTATAATTTCTTACAGCTTTGTGTTAAGGAAGTTTCAAAGTTGCAAAATGTATTTTAATCTTTCCTAAAGGGAAAGGATATATTTAAAAAAAAATCTTATTTTTTTTTAACCTGAAAGGTCTACTGCTTTTGGAAACAGCTTGTCATGCATGAATTTCTGCTGGACCAAAGACATTCACTAATAAAATTACTATTGTTATAAGTTACTGCATGGCTGACAGCTGTAGTTGAGATGTGACATACTAATGCAGAATGCATCTGTGCTCACAGGAAGAACTCCAGACTTGCCCTGGCGAGCAGGAATGAATGTAGAATTCATGTACAGAAAATTGGTGCACTAGATAAGAAGTCAAGATAGATACTTTCCATCTGTAACAGACTTGTTCTGTCGGTGACCTATCCCCCACCCATTCAGAAAAGTTAATTTGACCTGCCTTTTTAAAAGCAAAGTTCACAACTCATTTAACTCATGTAAAGGTTTGCTTTGAAAACTGTATTTCATTGGTGCTCTGACTTGTAAAACTTCAGTGTAAAACCCAGAATCAGTGTTTGCTTTAGAAATCCATTCTCCATTCTTCTGCCCTTTCTTACATCTTTACCCTCAGCTTCTTCTATAACACCTTCCAAACTCTGTGTTCCATTCAAGCTTTCCTCCTGACCATTCTCTTCATTCACTCCCAACTCTGTGCCCTCTTCCTCACTGCCTTTTCAATGCTTGAAGCAGACTTCCAGTTAACATAAACCAAGCTTCGTCACTGTCTTCCAAAATACTTCTAAACCACCACAGATTGCTTGACGCATTTCAGTTATAATACCCATACGAGTTTGCTTTTTCCCCACTTGGAACTCAAGGGTGGGATTTTCCTAAAGCGCTCATCATTGGCCTAACTACTCCCACTGAAGTTAATTGGAATTCTACTATTGACTTGAATGGGAGCAGTTAGGGTAATGTTGAGTGGTTTTGAAAACATCCTTAGATTCTAGGTCACAACTGTTTATGTTTAAAACTCTTACCAATTCACAAGAATGTTTCCTACAAGCTGATCTTTAGTATTCCATACGGTGCCACAATGCTGGAAATCCCTTACACTCCCAGGATAGAAAATTAGTACAGCAACAAAGTGACAAGGGAGGTCTAAAAAGAGTTGCAATAACTGACAGGAAGAACATGGATGCGATGACATCTGGTCTTAATTTTTGTTTTAGTTGACAGATATTGACTTCAGAATGGTACAGGAACCTCTGCTGAAGGGTCTGGTGAATAAGGGCTGAAGACAGTTATAGATCAGAGTGATCAGAATGTCATGGCTGTGCATGGTTTTCTTTCTTTCTAACCCACCATGTTCCTTTCGCCTTGTTTCCTACAACTTATTTGTAAAGCAGTGAACAAATATAAACTATGATCAGATTAACATGAATTATATTGCACGTGCGTGTGAATTATTTCTTTATTTCATTGTCATATCAGTCCTTCTATCCCAACTTCCTTACACAGCAAAACAAAAGTGGGGGCACCCAAGAGTGGAATTTTAAAAAGCATCTAAATGGTTTAGGAGCACAATTTCAATTAAAAATCAATGGGATTTGTGCTCCTAGAGTAGAACTGGGGGGAGTTTGTTTACTGAAAAATGCAGTTTTGGGTCCACCAAAATGATCTGTGAATGTGTGTTAAGTTTGCTGAACACTTTTGACTGAACTGAAAAAATCAAAACCTTTTGGTAATGTTAAAACAAAATGTTTCATTTCCACTTGAAAAATTGTTTTGATTTTAGGCATTGCAGTAAAGAGCTGGATCCACAAAATGGCTGGGGAGGAGAAGGTCCTTCTGCTTCACTTGGACACTTTAGCCAAGTGGCTCACATGGGAGACTGGGTTCAATTTCCCTCTGTGCCTGATGCGGTGACCTTGAGTCTCCTCCATTACAGGAGAGCACCCTAGCCACTAGGTTATGGGATATTCTCATCTGCAGCTTTCTCAGTCTCTCCTGTTGAAGCTATTCCCCTGTTTCTAAAATACACGAATAATCAATAAGTCAGAGAGAGAGAGAGAGAGACACACTACTGGATGGTGGTTAGGGCACCCCTTTTTGCCTGTTTGGATTTATTGAGATTTGGTCATTAGGCTTCTTTGAAAAGCTCAGTCTTTGCCTTTAAATAAACATTTGGCAACTTATTTTGGAAAGAAGCTATGATTCTTGGAAACAAACAGTGAAAGATACATAGATTTTTTAACAGATTTATCACACAACTTTTCAGTGAGCCTATAATTTTTCAAGAAGGTATAGAGGTGTATATGCAGGGAAGCACTATGAGGGCACGTCTACACAGGGATAAAAGACCCACAGGCCAGCCGCGGCTGGCCCAGGTCAGCTGACTCAGGCTTGTGGGCTAAAAATTGCTGTGTAGATGTTCAGGCTCAGGCTGGAGTCCCAGCTCTGGGATCCTGTGAGGGTGGAAGGTCCCAGAGCTCAGACTCCAGCCTGAGCCCAAACATCTACACGGCAATTTTTTAGCCCTGGAGCCCAAACCAGCTGACTCAGACCAGCCAAAGGTTTTTATCTGTGTAGACATACTCCAAGTGCCACAGCTTATCTAAAACTCAGCATACGTCTATGAATACAGAAAATACAACAAACATTTGTTTCATACATCAATTTATTATGCTTTATTAGTTTTGTTATTTATTGCAATTACAACAAAAACAATGCAGGAATTCTAGTTGCAAAGATAACATGCTCTAAGCAGTTCTCACATCATGTGTTTTGACCAGGGCTAATAAGGAAACCTTGAGAAGCTGCTCTAGTCTGATTTCATACAACATGCAAATCTCAGAAATGTAACACACTCACTGGATCCAAAAATCTTGCTTCAAAATCCTCATTAGCTGACGGACTAAATAAACCAACAACAAAAAAACACCAGGGGAAAAGGGTTAACTTTAGAACAATAGTAACTACAAAAATAATTATGTACCAAAATATATGTTTTAGTTTCAAATCTTTATTTTGTTGCTTTAGGTTTTGCGCTAAAGAAAGCAGACATGGTTTTCATTCCAGTCTTGTCAACTTTGGCCAGAGCTTTCTGAGCAGCAGACATCTTGCTAGTTGTCTGTTAACGAAATGAGGTAAAAAGGAAAAAAAAAGAAAAATTACTGAGCAAATCTACAGGAAGGGATGCTAATCTACAAACTCATACATACTGAAATCAATTAAAGGTTTGCTTGGTTTCTTAGTCTACAGTATGCAGCAGGGAAAGATGATGTGGGATAAAATTGAAGGAAAAAACTTACAATACAATTTCGAGATTTTTCAATAGAAAATAGTTGTCATGAATTATTTAACCTCAAAGACAGAGAATCTGTTAAAAGAGCAAAGAAGCAAAATATCTCTCCCTCCTGCAGAATAAGGTATCCTAACTCAAACGCTTACTTTGGATAATCCTAGAGTGTACATTAACAGGAATAATGCATGTAATATAACAGATGCATACTGTACCCTGTGACTCAGTCTCATGATTATATTGTCAGCAGGCTGAATTACAACCTTGAATTACAGATAATGAATAATTCACACTGATTCACTATCGAAATCTTTTAGAACAGTGAAATAAAGGGAAAGAGAGGAAAGGACACTAACGATGAAAGAGGTAACCAAGATTTGAAAAGCATGTTGAGGCCACTGGGACAGCTTCCTAGAGACTGTTACACCTAACACACATTTTATGTGCCAAGTTTTATAAAGCTGACCTCTTTCCTTTCTTACAGTTTAAAATAGTATGCTTCACATCTTTACCATTTTCCCTATTAAGAAATCTTTGTATTGACCTTTCCTTCTGATAGTCCTCCTACTGTAGGACTTCACAATTTCACTCAATTGGGGTTCAGCTATGATGTTATGGACAGGATAATGATATGTAACCAACAGTAAGACTATCTGCATTACTTACAGTGCAAACAAAACCACTGCCAAAGTATTTTAAAAGTGCAGTACACTGAACAGAACCCACGAGCCAATTCAACCTTCCCAGATGCTCTTAACTACATATTTTGTTATTTCAGAAGTAAATCAAATTTAATATTAAAGTTTTCTTCAGACTTCTTTGCATCTTTGTGCCAAGATTCAAAACTGCATGTACATGGTATGGGAGTGGGAAAAATTGAGCTTTTGAATCATTTATGACAAGAACTTAGGGGCACTCCTGTACCTTCTTTTAAGGCTGCACAAGGCCCCCTTGGAATGACAAAATGGTAGACTCCATTGGACTTCCCCGAAAACTTGAATTGAAGCTGGTAAATTAGGCAGCTTGGTATTGATTTACTTTATTAACCCACACAAACAACTGCATCATACAACATCTGTGGGCAAATTAAGACCTGTTTGAAAATGTCTGGGAATTTAAATCAATATTTCCCTTGACCCTTTTTTTTAAAATAATACAATAGCAACTAATTGCACTACCATTTCCCATAATAAAAAAATCAATAAATAATAATCGTTTACATTGCTGTAATAGCTTTCATCCAAGGGGCTCAGAAAGCTTTATAAACATTCACTAAGCCTTGTAACATTTGTTAAGTAAGTGGCTATCTAAGGCCTACCACTAAAACCCAGTCACCTTTCAGTTATTTAACATTACACTGCAACACTACACAAAAGTTTAGGATGGGAAATTAAGACTTATCATGTCAAATGGAAACTGCAGGTAGAGTTTAAAGAAGCAGAATGTAATTGCTTTCACTAATTTTTTTCCAGGACTCTGGAATCAACACTTCTATGGTCCTCTTATGAAATGTGCCAAGATAAATGGTGATAATATATGGTCATGACTTTCATTTTAAGCCTTTTTGATTGCTTCAAAATTTTCTGACCTGCCTTATTCACAAACAATTAAGTATCTCAAAAGAATATTGACTGCTTTAGGAGACGTGGCAGCATCAATACATTAAGGGGGTAAAATACCAGGAAGAGTAAAGGACAGTGCTCCCATGAGAACAAATGGATATAAAATGACCAAGAGTAAATTTAGGCTGGAAATTAGAAGAAGGTTTCTAACCATCAGAGGAGTGAGGTTTGGGAACAGCCTTCCAACTGCAGTAGCAGAAACAAGGAACCTAACAGGTTTCAAGATGGAGCTTGATAAGTTTATGAACAGGATTATATGATGGGGTTGTCCGAGATAGCAGGGTACTGGACTCAATGACCCAGGAAGTCACTTTCAGTCTTTGGTTCTTATCTAGGTGAACCCACCTACAATATATTGATTTTTAGTCAGACAATGTTGAATGTACTTTCTGAAAACATCCATTTTATATTTGCTTTTCTGACTAAGAGGCACATTGCAAAAAAGGGGGCTCCTGTATAACTATTTGACCAGTATTAAAACACACTTTAAAAAATGTGAGCATGCACACACATAAAGCACATGTACCTTTTTGTTCTTGAGATCACTGCTGTTAAACTTAGTATAGTCTTCTTCTGCTTCCACAGGTACATCTGAGAATTTCCTTTTCTGAAATGTTAGAGTGATGAAGTTGCTCTGTCAACCACTACTGTGATGTACACACATTGAACATTAAAGCTGAAAAGGCCCGCAGGCTTTCTGCTGTAAGCTAGACACTGAAATGGCACAGGCAACTGAACAAGTAATATGAAATATTCATAAGTCTCCTCAAGAAACAGGAGGATAAACAGTCTCTCTTCACTTTTCAGAGAAGTTTGGTTAGTTTTGTAAGAAACACATTTTCTTCTCTTTTGCCCACAAACGACTGATTTATAGAATCACTTACATACACATTTGAATTTCTATCCTTTGCCTTTAGTTTTTAATTCAGAGACTATTTGACTCATCTTTATGGATTAGTGCTGGAAAGTATTATCTACTGGCCAAGGAACAGGGGACAAAACTCAAGTCCTCATGGTCTCTTGGGACTGGAAAGCACCAAGCAATCCTGCATTGGAACAATGTCTAATCTGTTTGTTGCATACAACCTCTCTTGGGATCATTACCTTCTACAATCTGGTAACGTTCATATGTTGACTTGTTTGACATACATTGACTTGTTTTTGCTCAATGCTCTCCAATTTTAGTTCAGTGACAATCTAAGAGCTTAACTGTTCAAGTTGCTAGCTATCCTTAACTACCATTGAAGTCAATGAAACTCAAGGGAGTTCAGCACTTGACATGATCAGGCCTTAAGAGTGCATGTTTTTTTCCCTAAGCTGTGTGTATTTGGCATTTCACAAATGTAATGGGTCCTTTTTTTTTTTTTTTTTTTAATTTTCAGAGACAATTACCATTGCCTTAATATCCTGTGAAATCTGAGCTGTGGCCTTTCTAGTATCTGTGCCAGAGTGAGTGATACTGCAAGTAACTTGAATGGTAACCATTCCATTTTAAATCCCTATTTTTCACTCTGTTTATTGGGACTTGTGATCTCTCTCACTCTGGCACAAAAACCAGGTCTGCATCTTAAATTTCTCAGGCCCTTAGGACCAGATCCAACAGCAGCTTTTTTTTCCAGTTCAATCGGAGTTGGAGCAGGCCCTTTGGGAGCTAGTTTTCTTAAATGCTGCACTATAGGAACATTTTTAAATGACAGCCTAACAATAAATGATGATGTCCCTCTTTTGGAATTTTCATGTTTTTAATTTTCAGTAAAACTTCTGCTGTTCAGCTCTAAGTAATCTTAAGTATTTTGTGTGGCTATGTATTATGATTTGTCAGCACCAGACTTCCCACCCTGAAAAGATATCGTGATTACAATGCAAGATTGGCGGTTACAATTAATGGGATGGTTGGCATATGTCACATGAAGAATTCAGACTTCCTCAAAAATCTTGTAATGGAAGAGTAAGCTTTGTAATATCCCCCAGCTAGTGGACATTTGTAGTTAAACTCTAAGGCTCCTGTATCTCTCTCCCTTCGGAAATTTATTTTAGATTATTATTTAACAAACAATTACTTTGTACTAGTAAGACATATACTTCAGATCTGTCTTGATTTGTAGTAACCATACATTTTGTCCTTACAAACACCCTTCTTTCACATAAAAGAAATTTTAAAGTAAGCTAAAACAGGTTTAAAGCAAATCAGATTTCACCTAATTTATGCCTTGGTCCTCTGAAGCAGTGAGATAAAAATATATTGAAGTAGCATTTTAGGCCCTGAACCTACAAAGATTTACACATGTGCTCAACACACTGTGAGCAGCCATCTGGAAGTCAATGGGACCGCAGACATTATTTCACAGTCAAACTATTGAACAAAATTCTAAAAATGGCTTTAGCTGTAATCATACTGCTGATTATTTTTAGAAGTTACTAGATCTTCCTAAAAAGAGATTCTCAGCACTATCAAAACAGCATAATAAACATTCATACACATTGTATAATCCACATCACAAGAACGCTCAACGGAGTTACTGCAACACCTAATGAATATCACTTGGCTCAAGACAGAATCAAAGGAATAAATTGTGGCCACAGTTACTTCCATGTCATTGGATAGGTGTAACTTTTATGAAAAAGACATGAGGTCATATAGTCCCATCAACCTACCAACAAGAGAGGCTCAAATGTTTTGATTTTTCATTATAAAACAGGAAAAAAATTATTGGCAAAAATTGTTCCTGGTTTTTGACTAGCTACAAAGATGACTGAAATTTTGATGAATAAAAAATAGAAAAATATTTGGCAACATTTTTGCAATCCACCTTCCCCTATATTTCTGATCAGTGCTATTACAATGCAGGTTTGCTCCTTATTGCTTATTTTTTAATGCTTTGTTCAGTCTAGTTTTAATTGCCTCAAACATTTGAGAGAGACTAATTCACAACAAAACATATCCATCAAGAAGTTTTATTGTTATTCTACCTTAAAATTTTCCCTATCTTACTATTTTCCTACCTTTAGCGGGGGGTCTGCTTCTGGACTTGTAGGTTCTGGAAGCCTTCAGAATAAAAGATTTTAAGTTACAGTTTTCATACAGAAACAAATTAATATATTGGAATAAAACTTCTGAATACGTTAACTTCAAATTACATTCCTCTCTCACAAAGAGGGCATCAATGCTAATCCCATCAGTCACCCTCAAAATATTTTCCACTTCATTTCATATTACTTTTAAGACACACTAATGATGAGAGCCAAGTTTTCAAAAGAAGTGGCTAGCGGGGTGCCCATTAGGTTTAATCATCTTAGGTGACAACTGAAAGGGGCCTGAGTTTCAGAAAGTGTTGAGCGAACACCCTCTGAGAATCAGTCCCCTTTAATGGTGTCAAGTCGGACACCCAAAACTGAGGAAAATCCAAATCACTAGTTCCTTCTGAAAAGCTTGGCTATGATCTGTGAAAAGATATTTTATAGACATTTTACACTTCTGAAGGGTAAACTGCTAGTACATTCCTAGGCCCTGATCCTACAATATGTTGCATGCAGACTGCACATGCACAAAGCCCCAGCGAAACACCAGGGGATGCCACAGTCTTCTTGCAAACAATGAAATGCAAGATCAGGGCCCTAATCCAGGATTACCTTCTGAATTCACCTATGACACAATATAGATTAGATTTTAAATTAAGCCCCAGAAAAATTTCATTGGGATGGAGATAGCATCTTATTAAGTGAGAATGGAGAGGCAGTGTAGCCTAATAGCTAGAGCACTACAATGGAACCCAGGAGTTCTAGGTCCTATTCCTGGCACTCCAGCTAGCTTACTGGGTGACTTGGGTAAGTAACTTCACCTCCCTCTGTCTCAGCATCTCCTCTATAAAATGGTGATAACAACAATGACCTTTGTAAAATACTTTGAGAGAATGGATTAAAAGTGCTATGAAGGGCTAGCTATTATTATTATTATTATAATTATTAGTATATTTCTACTAGCAAAATATGCTGTTTACATTCACAACGCCAACCTAGACTTAATAAAGAGAGCTCCACTCCTCCTAAGAATGGCCATACTGGGTCAGAACAATAGTCCATCTAGCCCAGTATCCTGTTTTTCAACAGTGGCCAGCAACAGATGCTTCAGAGAGAATGAACAGAACAGAGTAATTATTGAGTGATCCATCCTGTCAGTGTCAACCAGTCCTGGCTTCTAGTAGTCAGAGGTTTAGAGGCACCCAGAGCACGGGAAAGCATCCTTGACCATCCTGGCGAATATCTATTGATGGACCTATCCCCCATGAACATACCTAATTCTTTTTTGAACTTGGTTATAGCTTTGGCATTCACAAGATCATATGGCAAACAATTCCAAAGGTTGATTGTGCACTGCGTGAAGAAGCACTTCCTTGTGTTTGTTTTAAACCTGCTGCCTATTAATTTAATTGGGTGACCCTGAGTTCTTGTGTAATGTGAAGGGGTAAACAACACTTATTCACTTTCTCCAAACCATTCATGATTTTATAGATCTCTATCATATCCCCCTTAGTCATCTCTCTTCTAAGCTGAACAGTCCCAGTCTTTTTTAAATCTCTCCTCATATGGAAGCTCTTCCATACCCCTAATCAATTTTATTGCCCTTCCCTGTACTTTTTTCCAATTCTAATATCTTTTTTGAGATAGAGTAACCAGAACTGCACATAGTGTTCAAGGTATGGGCATACCAGGGATTTATATAGTGACATGATATTTTCTATCCCTTTCCTAATGGTTCCTACCACTGTTAGCTTTTTGACTGCTGCTGCGCTTCAGCAGATGTTATCAGAGCACTATCCATGATGATGCCAAGATCTCTTTCTGAGTAGGGACAGCTAATTTAGAGCCCATTATGTTGTATGCAAATTGGGATTATGTTTTCCAACATGCATTACTGTGCACTTATCAACATTGAATTTCATCTGCTATTTTGTTGCCCACACACCGTTTTCTGAGATCCTTTTGTAACTCTTTCCAGTCAGCTTTGAACTTAACTATCTTAAGTAATTTTGCATTGTCTGCAAACTTTGCCACAGACAATGCAAAATTGTCTGATCAAAAACTGTTTACCCTCATTTCCTGATCATTTATGAATATGTTGAACTACACTGGTGCCAATATAGATCCTTGGGGGACCTGCTATTTACTTCTCACTATAGTGAAAATCGACCATTTATTCGTACCCTTCATTTCCTATCTTTTAACCAGTTACTAATCCATTGAAGAACTTTCCTCTTATCCCATGCCTGAAGAACTTTTGGTGAGAGACTTTGTTTCAAAGTCTTTCTAAAAGTCTAAGTACACAATATCCACTGGAACACCTTTGTTCACATTTGTTGATACCTTCAAAGAATTCTAACAGACATAATTTCTCTTTACAAAAGCTGTGTTGATTCTTCCCCAATATATCATGTTCATCTATGTGTCTGATAATTCTGTTCTTTGCTATTGTTGGCACTGAAGTTAGGCTTACTGGCCCATAATTGCCATGATTGCCTCTGGAGCTTTAAAAAAAAATTGTAATTACATTAGCTGTCCTCCAGCTATCTGGTACAGAGGCTGATTTAAGTGATAGGTTACATATCATAGTTAATTGTTCAACGATTTCATATCTGAGTTCGTCCAGAGCTCTTGGGTGAATACCATTTGGTCCTGTGACTTATTACTGTTTACTTTATCAATTTGTTCCAGAACTTCCAATACTGACACCTCAATTTGGGACAGTTCCTCAAGTTTGTCAACTGAAAAGAATGGCCCAAGTGTGGAAATCTCGCTCACATCTATGTGATGAAGACTGATGCAAAGAATTCATTTAGGTTCTCGGCAATGGCTTTGTCTTCCTTACGTGCTCCTTTAGCACCTTGATAATTCATTGGCCCCTCAATTGTTTGGCAGGCTTCCTGTTTCTGATATACTTTAAAAAAATGTTTTGCTGTTAGTTTTTGTGTCTTTTGCTAATTGCTTTTCAAATTCTTTTTTGGCCTGCCTACTTATACTTTTACATTTGACTTGCCAGAGTTTATGTTCCTTTCTATTTTCTTCAGTAGGATTTGACTTCCTCCTCCAATTCCTACCCTCCTCGGATATTTAATAAGTGACAAAAATATCTCTATCATTCACTGTAACTTAATGGTCAAAGTTACAGTATTCAATAGAAAAGGTCATTTGCAGAGCAATGTGTGTCATATAAAGCTAACAAATAATTAAACCAATACTTACTGCAAGTACTTAGATAGCTCAACACTCAGATCTTCAGGAATATATTCTGATATTAAACCATGGGCATATCGTACATAATCATCTGAAAGTTAAAAAAAAAAAAAAAAAAAAAAAATCTAAAAAAAAAAAAAAGAGGAGAGTCCCTACAAAAAGTGGAAGCTAGATCTAGGGTCATAGCGGACCACAAGCTAAATATGAGTCAACAGTGTGATACTGTTGCAAAAAAAAAAAAAAAAAAAAAAAAGGTGATTCGGGGAAGAGAGTGTATCCATGTTATACAGTCACAGGATTCCTTTCCAATCCATGTTCCTGTATGTCACTATAACCCATGATGACGAGCTAATGCTAAGAAACTACTAACAGACACGTGATCTTTCTCTTTGTTGGGTAGTTTATGTTATATGACACTTGTAGGTTTAATTAAAAAGCAAGGAGTTGCTATGCTTACTTTGTCAGCACAGATGTTATTAATCTCTGTGGCATGTACTTTACAAAATCTGTTTGCTTTCTGAGGACACTAAATATAATGTATTTTTTCTGCACAATTAATTTTTAAAAAATGCGGCAGAAGTAAAAAGCTGACTCAACAAAATGTGTAATCATTAATTTTAAAGCATCTGGATCCTACAATTACTTGGCAAGAGTTTCAGTACTAAAATATATTTCTGGCTTCAACTGAAAACAATTAGATGAGACAATGAGTCTATTTCAAAGCCTTGTACTTAATGTCAGTATTTTATGAAAAATGCCAAGGCATATCTAAACATCACTGGCAAGACAGGATAATTGTGGAAATATGAACTACTAGAAGCTGTTTTTAGGACAGGAACTCTTGCTATAAAAGTTTTCTGGAAATCCAACCTTTGGCAATATGAAGTCCTAAAACATCTCTTTTTCTGTCCCCTTCCCCACAAACAAGACTTAGATCCTGCAAACTCTTCTGTCTGTGAATAACTTGACATCAATGGGGCTATTAGAGAGTAACTTTACTCACATGCATAAATGTTGGCACAAGCAGACCCCAAGCCAATACCTTGCCTCTTAATTAGCCTTAAAACAGCCAAGCACTTCACCCTCCCCACCTCTCAGCCCCCAAGAACTATATGGAAGCATATGGTAAACCAGCTCCCAGAGTAGCAAAGATGTATTTCTCCTGTGTCAGAGATGGTTTGTTACACACAGTTACATGAAGTTTTGTAATAGCATGAAGGAAATTGGCACCAAAACAGATAAAATTAATAAACTGGCCCCAACGTGCACATTTTAGCTATACTGGCACCAATTTCCTGCATGCTTTACAACAAAAAAAAGCAGATTTATTTCTCAAGTATTTCCTCCTTCCTTAACCCCCTTTGGCATCCAGAACCATAAAGGAGTGGTCCAGATCCAACACTGATTTTGAACTTCACCCTTATACCCAAGCTATACCTAAATAGAGATGTTCTTGTTACCCTGCTCTTCTTTTTATGGCACTGAATTGTGAGGTCAAGTCAGTTACTAGAGCAATTCTTCTCTTCTGTCAGACCCAGATATGAGGCTGCATCACCCACGCCCTCCAGAAATCTTCACTGGCTTCCTTATTTATTTAAAAATCCAGTACAGAGTTTTCCAAGGAGTTCCTGCTGCCACTCTAACCCATATCCTAACTCTTAACCTGCTGCCAGCTTTTCCATTTATTCAGGCCATTTGTTTCTCTTCTCAAATGTCAGAGAATTTTGTATCTCCCTTCCTTGTCTTTTCTCAGTGGACTTCTCTCACACTGCTCTGACCGTATGCAAATCTCATCTCAAATCCCATCTCTTCTCCCTGGGTTATATGACTCCCAACCTTCCTCTCTAATAAAACATTCAGATCCCAAATACTAATCCTTCCTTGCGTCCCTGGTACTCATTCTCTCATTGGATACCCTACAACGCTTCTGGTTACCACACCAACAGATGGTACCTGGTGGTTATTACTGTAATCTACACAGCTGCATTTACAGGTAGATAGTGAAGATTTCTGCCATACTCTTGAATCAGCAACTGTGTGCAAAAATAAATTGCACTCTCTTATCACTGAATGATGATAAAAAATAAGTGTTGAGTAAGTTCCTTTTGACTTTCTGCCGTTCCCTTTGCTTCATACAGTCGTTAGAGACACTTTAGAATCTCCTCCAAAACTGACCTACCTTCAACCCACAATATTCCCTCCTTCAATGCAGTTCTTTTAAATCTAGACCCCTTTCAATGGCAAAACTATAATAAAGAATATACACACCTTCCTGTAAGGTAGGAGGATACAAGAGAAAACATTGTCGATTGAGACTAACAATAAATTTACCAAAGCTAATGGTTAAATATAGTAAAAGACGGACCTGATCTGACAGTCGCAATTTCCTTCTATTTAATATTTTTGGAAGTAATAAAAAGTTACTGTAAAGGTAAAGGCACGCAAGTCTCTCAGCACTATCTCCTTTTTGAAAATATATATTACAATGCACCCCCTATAAAACTGTCTAGATGTCTCTTAAATCTCATTTATGCTTTTTCCTTTGATATCATTACTTGATAACTCGTCTTCCACATACACAGTACTCAGGGTTGAAGAAGCCTGCCACAATTACTTGCTCCTTGTTTCCTTATTTTTAGATTGTATGCAGGCTTCTGAACCTCTTGGTAAAGTGAATAATCTCCTTTGTTTAATTTGCTTTAATAACGTTCTGAATTTGAATTTCTTCTCTTCAAATTTTGATCTTTTTCTTCATCATAGTGCATATTCTGAAGGGCATATCTAGGATATTTCATAATCCAATCCCTCTATGACATTGTCCTCAGGAAAAAAGGTGATCAAAATAATGGTGAAACTTTACAACTTAATGATTATGGTAATAAAACTAACTTTGGGTGGGGTTGTCAAAATCACCTAAATCATTTAGGAACACAAGTCGTAGTGACTTTCAGTAGAACTTGTGCGCACAAAGGCACTTTTGAAAAATCCCCCTTTATATTGTGTGTATTCAATATATTATTAAATCATAGTTTATATTATGTGCATATATATAATAACTATGCCTATACATACTGTATAGAGATAATTCATATCTATTATACTAAGATAACACAAGATGCACATTCTCTCTCTCTGCATAATCATTGCACAGGAATATGATCCCAACTTGAGTATTTGTTCTCTGAGCACATCAATGAATAGGGATGGTTTGCTGAATTGGCGCCTCAAATAGATCTCACTAGAAGCTATTCATAACCCTTCTCCGTGTACATTTGGTACATTATACAGTTACCATATTTCAGGCACCACAGAACTCAAAAGTCATGGCATCACTACAGTAACTACACTAAAAACATTTTGGGCAAGAAGTATTTTTAAATGTACAAACCATTTAAAATTATTGTTAGATTCTAGCTGAGCATCTAAGCTGCAGGTATCTTATTACATAAAGATCTATTTCGTTACAACTACATTTAGTTTCCTTACCTTCTTTAACATCTGTGATTTGTTTGCTGCTGATAAATGTAGCCGATTGCACCCTTTCACCCACACATACATTGCTGCTTTTAAGTACTTTCACTGTCTGGTTGACCTATAAGGAGCCACAGATTGAAATGTCTAAATCAACGTTGTTATGTACATGTGTTAATACAGTGACAAAGCCCTTGTAATTTGGTTTAAATCACATAAAATGCTCAACTTATGAATTGTGATGAAACTTAATATACATCTGTAATGACTAGCATATGATCTCAAAAAATTAAGGATCCAGGGTGTTCTGGCCTGCTGCCTTTGAGACATGGCACCTAGATTTTCAGCTCCACTGAGACGGGCTGGAATTTACAGTTGGAGCAGCCATGGATTTTACAGATGATTCATGCACCTGCTCAGAAAAGCAAGGGTTTTTCCATTTCTATTGGAATGGGAATGGAGTCCTGAACGGGAACCAGGATTCTGTAGGCCAGGGCATTGTCAGATTCAATATGAGAGAGAGATTGTCAATAGAGGTCATGGAATCTGTGACTTTAACAGACCTCCATGACTTCTTTTGCTTCAGCCCATAGGGCTGGAGAAGCTGTCAGCTCCTGCCCAGGAGCAGCAGTGGGGCCGGAGTAGTGGTCGGGGGTCAGCTCCTGCCACAGGAGCAGCAGCTGGGCTGAGTCAGCCCCCAGGGCTGGAGAATCTATCAGCCCCAACCCAGGAGCAGGGGCGGGGTGGGAGCAGTGGCCAGCCCCCGGCAGGGTTCTGACTGCTAGTTCCCCCCTTCCCCATAGCAGCTATTTTTAGAAAATGTCACTGACAGGTCACAGGCTTCCTTGAATTTTTATTGTCCATGACTTTTACTAAAAATATTCTTTGAGAAATTCTTAACCTTATCAATAGATCAAGAACAGTATAACAATATAACAGGCACCTGCAAAACCATAAATATTCAGCCATTGATGTGAAAATGAGTATCAGAGATGTGGAACTATATGGGCTCCTCCACCGATATTTTCCCCTTATACCAGCCTTGGAAAAATTCCACTCAATCCACACCAGTACTTTCTTTAACGGGCAAGAACTCTATTGTTATCCCCCCTACCCCTGCCATGATCATGGCAAAAGGTGGGAAGTAGATTATGTACTCGGGTTGGTAAATGTTAATGACAATTTTTCCAGGCTCCCTTACAACTTGTGATTGACATACATTTAATTATTTTCTCTGATGGATGCCATTGCAGTAGATCTATTCTGATTAAAATAATCTGCTTCTTTGTGTACAGCAGCGCGGACCTGACACAGTACAATTTCTTTTAGGCACAGAGAGTGTAGGCAGGCTTGTTTCATGAGTGATGCACAGTTGCACGACCCCAGCAGTACTAGGGCAATGTAGAGAGGTCACGAGGAACAGAGCTGTTGCATCAAATCACAGCAGAGTTGAAGGTGTGCTTCCCTCCATGTTTGGCCAGCTCTGCTGGCTGCTATGGGCTAGGGAGGGAGAAATGGTCATAGCCTTGCTGCCTTCCCATGCTTTAAGGCAAAGAGCAGTCCCTGAGCTCATGGACAGCATAGAAATAGCAATTGTAGCCTACCCTGGACCTTTCTGCGCCTGTGCAGGGACCAGCCACAGACTGGTTCCACCTAAGAGGGAATCTGCTAGAAATCTGCTATTTCCTTAACACTTTATATTTGTCATATTCTAAAGTATGACAAAGCAAAAGAGAAATATAATACCTTTTTCTTTAACCACTTCAATGTCTTCTCTTGGCTGTATTTATAAAATTTCTTATTGCCAATTTCTGGGATAAAACCAAACAGGGGAATAAAGTCATAATTGGTTTTCATTTTCAATACATTAAAAACTCAAAAGATGCACATAAGACATGGAAGTTATTTCATAGTTTGCACATCATCAGGGTAATAATACTGAAAAATATTGGAAATGTGGAAAAACAACACAGCAAGCTGATGTTCACAAATCCATGCAACTTGATAATTAACCCTAACCCAGCAAAGCACATGCGTTATTTAAGTATATGAATAGTTTCAGTCCCAATGGTTTCAAAAGTGGCTTCAATGAGACTATTTACATGATCAAAGTTGAGCACATGCTTAAATTCTTTGCTGAATCCCTTTTGACACATGCCAACAGATGGTTACATTTACAAGTAATATGGTCACAGTTGTCTTTTTTTGTCTCAGGTTCAGTTCCCAGTCAATTTGCTGTTAAGCCTCATGTCTTAAACCTGGACTTTGTAAACAGATGCATCTGGCAGCAAAGGTAGAAAAAAGAATGATTTATAAACAATATTTTATTGTCTTTCCAAGCATTCTCCCCCAAAGACTCATAGGATGGTGGATAGCAACATTTTCTTTTTCATCACCTCCTCCTGCTTCAAAATAATTTAACATAAATGTCAAAGCAAACAAGTTGTAGTTCTTCAAAAAAAAGGAAACGCAAATTATTTGGGGAAGGTTATCTTATCTATTATTTCTTAAGCACAGTATAAATTAAATATGATATATGTATTAAAAATATTTTCTATATCTGCAACTATGAGAGCATAAACATTCATTGCTGATGAATGATTAGCTATCTGGGTGTGCTGGGGCAAATGGGTGAGGAAATTACAAAGGTTTCAGGAACATTTCAGCATAGAACTGCACACTAAATTAATAGTGCATAAAGTCAGGAAATTGAATGAAATGTTTAATAAGATGATATAGGAGACTTTAGAACACACAACAGTTCAATTGCACTCTTTAATAGGTATTTCAACAAAGTTTAATAACGCATATAACATTACCATAAATACATCTGTTTTAAGTAATTTAAAAGGTCTGATATCATACATAAGAACATAAGAATGGCTGTACTGGGTCAGACCAAAGGTCCATCCTAGCCCAGTACTCTGTCTACCGACAATGGCCAATGCCAGGTGTCCCAGAGGGAGTGAATTAACAGGTAATGATCACGTGATCTCTCTCCTGCCATCCATCTCCATCCTCTGACAAACAGAGGCTAGGGACACCATTCCTTACCCATCCTGGCTAATAGCCATTAATGGACTTAACCTCCATTAATTTATCCAATTCTCTTTTAAATGCTGTTATAGTCCTAGCCTTCACAACCTCCTCAGGCAAGGAGTTCCACAAGTTGACTGTGCACTGTGTGAAGAAGAACTTCCTTTTACTTGTTTTAAACCTGCTGCCTATTAATTTCATTTGGTGGCCCCTAGTTCTTGTATTATGGGAATAAGTAAATAAACTTTTCCTTATCGTACTTTCTCCACATCACTCATGATTTTATATACTATCATACCCCCTTAGTCTCCTCTTTTCCAAGCTGAAAAGTCAAGCGTCTTTAATCTCTCCTCATATGGGACCTCTCCAAACCCCTAATCGTTTTAGTTGCCCTTCTCTGAACCTTTTCTAGTGCCAAATATTTTTTTTGAGATGAGGAGACCACATCTGTACGCATAATTCAAGATGTGGGCGAAACCATGGATTTATATAAGGGCAATAATATATTCTCCATCTTATTCTCTATCCCCTTTTTAATGATTCCTAACATCCTGTTTGCTTTTTTGACTGCCTCTACACACTGTGTGGACGTCTTCAGAGAACTATCCAAGATAACTCCAAGATCTTTTTCCCGATTCGTTGTAGCTAAATTAGCTCCCATCATATTATATGTTTAGTTGAGGTTATTTCTTCCAATGTGCATTACTTTACATTTATCCACATTAAATTTCATTTGCCATTTTGTTGCCCAATCACTTAATTTTGCGAGATCTTTTTGAAGTTCATCAGTCTGCTTTGCTCTTAACTATCTTGAGCAGTTTAGTATCATCTGCAAACTTTGCCACCTCACTGTGTACCCCTTTCTCCAGATCATTTATGAATAAGTTGAATACTCCAGCACTAGGTTCATGGAGTTTCTTTCCCTTCCTGCAAACAACCAACAATGCTTTATTTATGGTTCCTTCCGCATTTCCTTCTTTGAGGTTTATACTGCCTCTTTCAAATTGCATACAAATATCTAATTGTTATGTACTTTTTGTGTGTGCATAGCTGGGGGTGGTGAGGGGCTGGGGGAATGTTACATACAAGATACAGTTTAATTTCACCTCGACCATTGTAGAAGAGTAAAAAAGTAAATATTTTTACATAGGAAAAAAGAAAAGAAAACTCCAAATACTATGCTTCATTTTATAACTGATCTGTTGCAGATAAAGTAGTTAGCTGCGATATTGTTGGCTACAGTCTTTTGGGACTCAAAAGAAGGTTTTTAAATGGGTCTTAAAAGAAAAGAAGTTTGATAGAAACAGAAAAGGGATACATGAACCTGTTGCTCAAAGACACTAACATGATTTGGGTCCAAGAATATAATGCACAACTTTTGGATTTCCCTTATCTGAGAAAGTTCGAGGAGAGGACATCCTCTTGCCATCCTCCCCCAATCCATGTTGAAAAACAGTTCAGGACCAGATTTCCAGGCAGAATCCCCAAACAGCATGAATCAGAGTAACTCAGGGAAGGAAATGTAGAATTGTGAAGCCATTTTCATTAAAACGTATGAAAAATAATTACACTGAACCCTTCAGAGATCACTTTGTTTGAAAGTACTTTATGCACTTGACAGTTTGTACTATTAAATACTAGGAACTGACAATATTTGAGACCTCTGAAGAATTGAAATGAGTTGTGAAAGTCACAAACTGCTGACAAAAGGATTCAGTACTGGAACACGGATTTTACTTATAATGCACATTTGATATTGGTGAGAGTTAGCGACTGTGTTTGATAATATGAGAATATATTGGAAAGGCTTTTGTTCCCTAATGTGTCTGGTGCCTATAAAACTGGTCTGAGACATCTGGAAAGATTGGGTTTGAGAAATACAAATGGAATATAAGTGGTTCTACAATTAAATAATATGTTCAGCAATTGGGTAATCGCTATGTATACTTGGAAGTTTCCCTGATGTATTGTTGAACAAACTGCCTAAAGCACATTTTAACATTTATTTTCTCAGTGTTTTCCATAACTCAGAAACTCATATGGCCCCTTTTTTCCTACCTTCTGGGAATACAAGCTTGGCAATATTACTTAGCTATTCTAATCAGGTAAGTTTTCTTGGCTCTTCATATTAATCACATCAGACAAGATCACAGTGCAACTTTTGCCTTGCAAAATGAAACAAAGAGTAACACTCACAAACTGAAGTTCATAACCCTTCATTAATCCTTTTCTATCTTAGTCTCTCCCTCACACATGAACTTATTTTGAAACAATTCTCCTCACCCAGATCTAGAGAACAGAAAGAAGTAATTTTCTATACTAACGAAGCAGGTGAATGCAAGTTCAGAATGGTTTTTACACAGAAACAGAACTCCTGACTGCTTCAGTGCCCTGGCGGCTGGGTGCCAGGCAGGGGGACTTCTTAATCATAGCCCAGCAAGTGTAAACTATCAGTGCTCTAGGTTCAGAATTTACTACCCAGATTCCCAGTGCTAGTTATGCTTTTTGTTTTATTTGTTAAGCACTGCCAGCACGTTCAGTGCTGTCCACAACACTAATACTTCTTGCCCCAAGGAGCTTACTCTCAAATAAGGCAGAATACACAGAGCAATGAGAAGCCTTAGTAGAGAAACACTAGATTCTTTACAAAAATGCATTAGTCATAATACCAATAGTTCTTGTGAACACTGGAGAAAGTAAGTCTTTAAGAGTGATTTGAATGACAAGCAAGTAGTGGGTTGGTGGAAAGGAAATATGAGATGTGATGAACAGTCCCGAGTGTATCTGTTCCATATTAATGTTTGTGGTGCTGTAAAAGAGAAAAAATAGCTAAAGTTCTTGCTCCAAGATACAATCCATAAAACAGACACAAATGGGACAAGCAGCACTTGGAGACCCAGAAATGGTTATAACTAAGAATGTTGTATAAAAACCACTGAATTAAAGTCAATCACATTTTTACATATTTCAAAACAAAATATAAAGATGCTGGCTTTCAGAATTTGTTGCCAGTTGCTGAAATGGCTATATATTATATAAAATTATATGCACACATATTTTATATATAAACAAAAGTAAATAATTCCCATTTGTTTAAAGGAATAAAAGCGCTTCCCAGAGGTTGCTTTGTTGTACTATAACTTTCCTAAGGGCTACATTGTGATTTATACTAGGCATCTATGCAAGGAAATAACCCACTCCCCCTTATTACCCCTACACAGACTTCCTAGTCTGGGTGGCTCAGGAGTAAACCAGGTTATTCCCTCAGTGGAGTAGGTGGATAGAACCTTGGCTTCTCCTCCACTCATTGACCAGCATGGGGGTGGGGCTGAGGGGACTGTAATTTACTTTTGGTACAAACCAGCAGTAAAATTACTACCACTCCAGAGCAAGGAGGAAGCAGGGAGAAACAGTGACCAGGAGGCATATCTGTGTGTCACACAGTGCCTTCTAGGGTTACGCATGGGGTACCGTGGATTTTGCGCCACCCCTTTGTCTAGGCTTTTGTGCCCAAACTCACAATCTAGCTCTAAAGTAAACAGTCATTCATATCTGCTAAAATTATGTGCAACGTGAGCCTTTCTGAAGAGTTAGTTTTGAAACCAAACAAAATAATCTGCAACTCAGAACAGTAAATCTGAGCGCTCACCTGGGACCCAATCCTGTGAGATGCTGTGCACCTTTAACTACCACTGAAAGGCCTCTGCAGACAAGACTTCCTGCTTTCATCTTTGGATGTGTGTATCATTTCTTTAGTTGTTTACCCTCTTTCGCAAGCTAAACACAGTTTTCCAGCCAGGCCCACAGCTGGGTTACTTTATTCGTTGTGCGTGTAACTGGGAATAGTAAGGGCACTTTCTCCTTTCTTAATGAAAGTTTACTTTGTGTCTCACAATTTCTTTCATCTATGTCGTCAGGTTGAGGCTAAGGAAGATAGAAATCTAATCTCTTTCCACCCTTGCTTTATAATTAAATCCTCTCATTTCTGGCTGCAGCCAGCATCCATTCAGTATTCCTGGTCTCAGCAAATAGGCACACCTCTACTCCGATATAACACTGTCCTCGGGAGCCAAAAAAATCTTACTGTGTTATAGGTGAAACTGCATTATATCGAACTTGCTTTGATCTGCCGGAGTGTGCAGCCCCTCCACCCCGGAGCACTGCTTTAGCATGTTATAGCTGAGTTCATGTTATATTGGGTCACTTTATATCGAGGTAGAGGTGTAGTAACAGTGTTATAAGTATGTTCTCCTTTGGTCCTGCTTTCTCACTGCAATAAAGGTGACTATTTTCAATGGAAGCGTGTCCTACTTTATGTTCAAATGAAGCTTTTTAGGAAGAAATAGCTTAACACATGCAACACAACCCTTACCCATAGAGGACACAACATCATCTCATATTGTGAGAATATATCTGGTTCCCTAAAAGTTCAACATGCCTCTCCAGGTTACTGTTAAGTTATATGAAACAATAAGTGATACAAGTTTTAGTATTTTTCTTCTGTTTGTGGTGCTTATTGTTCCATTGTTACTTTTCAATTCTTTGGTGGTTATCCTTGTAACACTGCCTAAATCTTCCCTCCCAAAGCTGTTAGTGACAACAGCAGCCTGCCATGGAAAGCAGGAATTGGTTCAAACAAGCCTTCTTGTTCTCATATTGTAGCGCCTTGTAGGTGCTCTACACAGCATAGAAATAGAAAAACTGGTCGATTTTTTTTTTAATGGAAAAAGACCAATGTGGAAGATTCTGTTTTCTCTAACTTCTGTATCCTTCTTGAATGATTACCTCTCCATTCAGTCAGGAGGTCAGCACAGAAGGGGGCCTTATCTGAAAGACAGGACCCTTCAGGATTTTTACAAGTCTTAAATTTTAAGATGATATTGCTATGAATTATGAAGGCTCTTTTCCATGTCTGCCAAGCTTTTGCTATAAAAAAAGCCATGCATTTAAATGTACCTAACAAATATTTAGGGTCATATGTTGTCCTCAACTGACACACAAACTCCCAATAAAATCAATGGGAATTCTGTGTAAAGATCAAGGACAGTATGTGTATACCCTTGACAGATGGAGTTGATTTAGGTATTTTTAATACAGTTTATCACCTCATTCTACCAACACCCCTTTCAGAGCAAAGCTCGCAATAGCAGACAACTGCTGACATTTTTAAAATAATTTTTTCTTTTTACTTAATTTTAACACCACACCATAATCTTGTGCAAAACTATAGGAACTTGCGTTGTCTCTTCTCCTTTTCTGAAATGCCTCTCACAGCCATTCATTCTCCCTTTTCTCCGTCCCAGGTTGGACCTGCTTACTCTCCATATACCGTGCTTGTAATTCACAGGGACACTGGAGCCACTGCTCCTTAGTGGACCATTCAACTGGCAAAAGAGTCACTCCAAGACCCATGTGATGCTCACCAACAGGAAAAGAGATATTGCTCACAGGATAAGGGAACCATATCAACTTTAATGATATATCATTTTTGATGCCACCAAATGGTGGAACTGTATGCTACTACTTTAGAGTTGCAGTATATAATTTCAGTCACGTGCAACACCTTTTAAAATACTGAAATAAAGACCACTTTTAAAAGGAAGCCCCATCATTCCTTAAACAATCACTGAAGTGCAGCTCTACTCTGAGCCAATGACTTTCAGGGGGTTACATGTTTATTGTCTCAATGTTTTTCAGATCAAACATTTATAAGTGAAAAGCTGGTTATTCTACTTGCCAACCCTGCAAACTCAACCTGGGATGTAAACACAAGATAGGTTCTTTCTATCACACATATCACCCAAAGTAACAGAGCTTCTACACGCTCAATTAGGCCTTCAGCAATACCTGTGCAACTGCAATATACAAGTGTAACTGAGTAAACAATTCTGTTGCTGATGCAAAAGAAGGAATAAAATCCAGCTCATTCACTCGTAATTTGGCAAAAACAGTCCAACTAACTGGAATAAAACAACACATTTTTTTTATTGCTAAGATCAACAGATATAACTCACAAAATGATGAGCATGGTAGTGCTATCATTACATAGTCACTTTTCAGCGTAAACTCACACTTTTAAAAATCTTCAAGTCTTCCAGTAGAGTGCAGTTTTGATGAACCTTTAGTAAGACCCCTCCTCTACTGAGAAAGCACTCTTTTGCTGATCCCTGATTTCACTGTAGTTGTGGTGGTTATAGTTGCATTCATAGAAATGCACAGCCACATACATACACAGAAAAAAAAAATTAAAAACTAGAGCTGTACCTGAGATATAAGTTATAAACAAAAGAAAAAGGTTTAATTTGCCAAACAAATAAAGTTACTTTATGGAGGGAAAACTTTTTGCAAATTTAGGAGAATGATCAACCAGGTGAATGGATTCCAATAATAAAATGCAGCAGGACATGTGGCAGATTACACTGGCACACCAAAGATGCTTGGTGAAATGAGACGTAAAAGCCAGTGCCTAGTGCTGTTGGCTTAGCATCAGAGTGGCTTCTAGTTCCACTGTGCAGAGGTTAACTGAAACAAATAAATACGCCCTTCAGAACCAAACATTAGCTGAAGAATTAGTCTGTTAGATAAATTAACATCCCAAATCTTGTACCTTTTTCTTCTATCACGTGATGTAGTGAGTCCATAACTCTTGCACACTGTAGCAACATTGTACAGCTAGAAAATTCGGAATCAACCACAACTTGATCCAGTGGTTGGAACTTTCGTTTCTGAAAAAAAAAAAAATCAAAGGGATTATAGAAACATTACTGTCAGCAATATCAAAAGTATAATAAGCCATTAAAAGTTTTATGGCTAAAGCCTTAAACCCAGGATTACAAAGGCTGGATTGCTAGTAGTACTATGACATACTCTGTTTACAGAGCAACAAACTATGAAGAAAGATTTCAAAACCATAAATACTTACAAAGTACTGAACTTTTCATTTAGTGTGCTTAAAAAGCTCCAGTTTTAAAACATCACGGAGACAAACAAATGCAAAGTACAGAGGGTTTACTTTGGAAGATGACAGCATGTTACAGTAGTTAATGTGTACCAACGGCTTTTCTAGACACAACCTGCCGGATTACATTCACTATCATAACTTTCATTCAAATTTTGCTTTTTTCCTTACCATAAAGAGGAATCTCAGAGGAGCAGTGCATCTTAAAGAACATAGTACTAACCTTTCATCTCTGGAAAGTGAGTTCCAGTTTGGCCTAAAGTCTTACATAAAGAGGTTTTGGCACAGCTTAAACAGCACTGTACACGACAGAACCATCAAACAAATCTCGCCTTTGCCAGACATTACAATGCATAATTATTCAGCACAGTTTGGCACAACTGGCACCTTTCCCTTTGGAAATCTCCCTGAGCACATCAGTACAAAGGCTCAGTTAGCTCTCCAGCCTTAGAGTGAATGGTCTCTAGGGGCCAAAGGTGAAGTCATTATGCTGGTCTGGGTGACAAAAAAAACACTTGCGTAAACCACATTCATTATTAAAGAATAATCTCATTAGAGGAATCAGAGAATTCATAAAATAACCAACTGAAATTTACAAGGTACAAAACAAAACAAAGGATTTCTATTTGTTTCTAGTGCAGAACAAAGTAGAGATAATAATCAAAATAAGAAAACAATTACAAGAGTAAAACAATACATTTACATTAAAATTAATCTGTGGATAAGGTTTTCAAAAGGCTACTAAATCTGAATGAAGTGTGGTACATGGAAAGCCATTGAAGGTATTCTTCTATAACTGTTTATAAGAATGTGGACTACTATAAAGACTGCGATGGACTACAATACTATAAAGCATACATATTTATAGTTACACTATCATAAAACGATGAAACATTTCCGACACAATATAGGTTAAATTACTGGTTAGAAATATCAAGCAAGTGTTGACTGCTGAAAGAACATGCATAAAAGATTTTGTAGCCTCAATCCACAACTTAAAAGCATAAAGAAAATAATTCCCTCCCATCCACATACTGTTTTAATGAAGAAAAAGTAACAGGGAATCTTAGAGGGAGAAACAAGAAATAGGTACTGAAGGAAAGAGAAGCCTTTCAGATAAGTAACCTGAATTTACTGCCTTCATTTGGCATGAATGAAGAGTGGCATTTAAATTCTTCCAGTTAGATAAACTAGTGTCCTTTGGCTCATGGACAAGAGATTACATTAACTAATTAAGTGCATTTTTCTATTCTTCCTGATACATCGTACTTTTAAATTGCACATGACAATTTGTAGAGCCATGTGATCAATTCATTTATTATCTGCCTTGGATTACTTAAAACATACCTTTGCCCATAATCTGCCATTCCAGATTATCTACATTCTAACCCCATGTAACTACTTCAAACACCCACCTGTTCCGTTTAAGATCAACCTGCCATAGAAATGTTTCCTCCTCCTCCTCCTCCCCACAAACATGTGGGTTCCCCATAAAAGTTGCATCTACCTCTGGCTCAGGACAGGCACTATTCAGTCCTACACAAACAGCAGTTTATCAGTTCATACTCCCGTATCTCTCAGCCCTACAGGCCTAGACTCAGGTGCTTTATGATGACAGGAAAGAGGAGATTCTCTGTTTCCAGATGGGAACTAGCTTTCACTTCTGGCCCTGCAGGGCTGTACCATAAATTATTTTAAAATGGTAGCACTTTAAAGTTATTTTAGGTCATGTCTGGAGGTGTTTCACATATATTAATTTTAACATTGCTCCCTCTTTGAGCCCTTGCAGTGCGGTGTGACACTGACAGACTGATCAATTGGTGTATGAACCATAACTCTTCAACAGAAGGTACTGAAATGATAAACAAGGTCACTCCCTGTAGACAGTTATCAAAGCCATGTTAAGTAGACTAGAAACTCTGATATGTTTGCTTATACTGTTTGAAAACCAAGAATAGGCTATAATTATATTTGTCTGTGTTTACCTATATCTTGTCAGAAGTTTAACAATGTGATCTAATTCACTTGTAGATGCTAAAACTCTGTTCCTGTCTTTAATGATGCATTAAAGTCATTCTTCCGCTCTACTCTGCACTGGTTAGGCCTCAACTGGAGTATTGTGTCCAGTTCTGGGCACCGCATTTCAAGAAAGATGTGGAGAAACTGGAGAGGGTCCAGAGAAGAGCAACAAGAATGATTAAAGGTCTT
>NC_133769.1:316136902-316314502 GCF_003597395.2 Chelonoidis abingdonii | reverse complement strand
AAGGGACTGGACTCGATGACCTCTTGAGGTCCCTTCCAGTCCTAGAGTCTATGAATCTATGAATTACTATTATTTAGATGGGACTTTTAGTGTAATAATATTATTGGTTCATTTTTCTTTGAAACTTGTAAATTCCACATAAGTAAATTACCTGTGAACTGTTTGAACGGTTAATTGCCTTATGCTAATGAATACAACTAGTTACCAGGAAACAGAGATTAGCTTCAAAGCAACAATATACATTAGATATTCGTCATCCAAGAAAGGCCCTGCTGTGACCATGGCTAGTTCAGCTATAAGAGAAGACTTGGGCCTGAAGGGGGCTGCTGGAAGCAGTGCGAGCCAAGGGACTTACTGGCCGCCGCTTCCAGCAGCCCCCATTGGCCTGGAGCAGTGAACCGTGGCCAGTGGGAGCCGTGATCGGCTGGACCTGCGGACGAGGCAGGTAAATAAACCGGCCCTGCCCACCAGGGGCTTTCCCTACACAAGCAGCGACCCTAGTTTGAGAAACACTGTTCTAGAAGAACTTTTGCAGATCAGCAGCCTCACCATCTCTGCTGTGAAACAGACATAAGAACTTTACTCATATCTGAATGTATATCGATCTTTTAATCATAACAATTCTCTTCTCTCTTTTTATTCATAAATCTTACATTTATTAAATAAGAATTGGCTCGCAGTGTGGGTTAGATATGAAATATTCATTGATCTGGTGGGCAATGCACCTGCTCTCTTGGGATTGGTTGCACTTTATATATGGTGAATAAGGTTTTCAGTAATCATCACTATATTAGACTTGGCTGTTTAGGTGGGAGCGAAAGGCTGGATTGCTTAAAGCGGACCATATTTTGGTTTCTTGGTATCCAGTAAGATATTACAGAAGTTGTTTGGTTACTGGTGAAATCTAGTTATAGAATAAAAAGACAGTTACCTTTTCTGTAACTGCTGTTCTTCAAGATGTGTTGCTCATGTCCATTCCACAATAGGTGTGCGTGCTTGCCACGTGCACCGGTGCTGTAAGTTTTTCCCCTAGCAGTAACCGTAGGGGAGTGCCCCTAGCAGCCCCTGGAGTGGTGCCACATGGCGCGGTATAATGGGCGCTGTGCTCCCCCCACCCTCACTTCCTTCTTGCCAGACAACTCCGACAGAAGGGAAGGAGGGTGGGATGTGGAATGGACATGAGCAACACATCTCGAAGAACACCAGTTACAGAAAAAGGAACTGTCTTTTCTTCTTAGAGTGATTGCTCATGTGCATTCCACAATAGATGATTCCAAGCTATATCTGTTGGAGGTAGGTAGAGTTAACAGACACTCGGGATGGAGCACTGTTCTGCTGAACCCGGCGTCCTCCCCAGTCTGGGAGATGATCACATAATGCGAAGTGAACGTGTGGACCGATGACCATGTGGTAGCGCTACAAATGTCCTGGATAGGGACGTGAGACAGAAAGGTGGCCAATGAGGCTTGCGCCCTTGTTGAGTGCGCCCTCACAATCAGCAGCAAGGAACTCCTGCCAGGTCGTAACACTAGGGATACACAAAGCGATCCAGTTGGAGAGCCACTGAGTGGAGATTGGCTGACCTTTCATGCGTTCGGTAGTGGCGATGAACAGTTGCAAAGACTTCCTGAACGGTTTTGTTTGTTCCAGGTAAAAGACCAGAGCCCCATCTCACATCTTGCATGTAGAGGTGGCACTCCTCTCTAGACGTGTGGGGCTTGGAACAGAATACCGGAAGGAAAATGTCCTGGCTCATATGATAGGCGGAGATCACCTTAGGGAGGAACGAAGTGTGTGATTGGAGCTGCACCTTATCTTTATGAAATACGTGTATAGGGGTTCGGAGGTCAGGGCCTGGAGCTCCGAGACCCTCCTAGCAGACATGATTGCCACAAGAAAGGCTTCTTTCCATGAGAGATGGGACCAGGAAGATGTAGCAAGAGGCTCAAATGGAGGCCCTGTCAGCCTGGCCAGAACCAAGCTCAGGTCCCATTAAGAGACCGAGGGTCTAACATAAGGAAAGAGGCTATCCAAGCCCTTAAGGAATCGACTGGTCATGGGGTGAGAAAATACTGTGTGGCCCTGCACTGGCGAGTGGAAGGCCGATATCACTGCCAGATCCACTTTGACAGATGAGGGTGCTAGGCCTTGGGATCTCACATGAAGGATGTAATCCAGTATAAACTGGAGCAGAGCAGCCATTAGAGAGATGCTGCGATCCGCAGCCCCCCGGGAGAACCTAGACCATTTTGCCAGGTAGGCCTGACGCATGGAGGGCCTCCTGCTTTCCAGGAGGACTCGCTGGATGCTCTCCGAACAGGTCCTCTCCCTGTGGCCTAGCCATCGAGCAACCATGCCGTGAGGTGGAGGACTGCCAGGTTGGGTTGGAGGAGGTGACCTTGGTCCTGAAAGAGAAGGTCTGGGCAAGTTAGCAGCAGTCATGGGGGGCCATGAACAGGTTTGTAACAGTCCTGTACCAGTGCTGCCTGGGCCATGCTAGGGCGATCATAAGGACGCAAGCCCTGTCTGTCTTGACTTTTTCTAGGACCTTGCTGATCAGTGGAATTGGATGAAAAGCATATAGAAGCTGACCTGACCAGGACAGAAGGAAGGTGTTGGAAATCGCGCCCTTGTCTAGGCCTCCCTGGAGCAGAACTGAGGGCACCAGCGGTTCTGCCGGGTCATGAAGAAATCCACCTGAGGAGTTCCCCATGTTTGTTGGAAGGAGAAATCCTGGCTCAGGCGATCCGCCTGAGAGTTCCAGATACCCAGTAAGTGGTGGGCTTCCAGGCTGATATTGTGGGCTATACAGAAGTCCCATTCCTGGAAGAGGGCTGAGGAGCGAGCTCCACCTTGCCTACTGATGTAGAATATTGAGGCCGTGTTGTCCGTGAGAACTCTGACTACCCTGCCCATAAGGGACGAGCGGAAGGCCACACAGGCCAGACTGAATGCCCTGAGTTCTTTGACGTTTATGTGCAGGGCTAGATCCTGCGTAGACCACAGGCCTTGGGTCTGGAGGTTTTCCACGTGGGCTTCCCACCCCAAGTCCAATGCATCAGACACCAATTCTATAGTTGGGGGGCAGCTCCTGAACAGGACCCCCCGGAGCATGTTCTCCGGGGTGGCCCGCCAATGGAGGGAGGCTAGAACGGATTCAGGCACGTCGAGGACCTTGTCCAGCCTGTCTCGGGACTGGGAGAACGTCGAGGTCAGCCAGAGCTGAAGGGGTCGCATCCTGAGTCTGACGTGATGTACCACATATGTACACGTTGACATGTAACCAAGGAGTTGGAGGCACGCCTGGCAATTGTCATAGGAAATCTCATGATCACTTGAATGAGCTCCCTCAAGGTTTTGAACCTGTCCGGCGTGAGGGGAGCTCTGGCCAATGTTGCGTCGAGAATCGTGCCAATGAACACTATATGTTGTACTGGTACCAACGTGGATTTGGTGCTGTTTACCAGCAGCACCAGTGTGGTGCATGTGGACAGGAGGAGTGTTACATGGTCCTGTACTTGTGATCTGGAGCTGCCTTTGACCAGCCAGTCGTCGAAATAGGGGAAGATCTGGATCCCCTGACACCTGAGATAGGCCACCACCACAGACATATACTTTGTGAAGACTCTGTGTGGCGTCGACAGGTCAAATGGGAGTAGCGTTCCTGTCCTACCGTGAAGCAGAGGAAATGCCTGTGGCCCTCAAATATGTGAATGTGGAAGTACGCATCTTGGAGACTGAGGAAGGCATCTCTGTCTCCGGGATCCAGGGAGGGAATGATGGAGGCCAGGGAGACCATGTGGAACTTGAGTTTTACCACGTACTCGTTTAGGCCTCGTATGTCCAGGATGGGCCTGAGGCCTCTTTGGCTTTCGGGTTAAGAAAATAACGGGGAGTAGTACCCTTTGTATCTGAACTCCACAGACACCACCGTCACCGCTCCTAGATGAAGGAGCTGCCTCACCTCCTGCTTGAGTAGGCTCTCGTGAGAGGGGTCCCTGAAGAGGTATGGGGAGGGCAGGTGGGTAGGTGGGGTAGAAAGAAACTGGAGGATATAGCTCCGGGAGAAGATGTTGAGGACCCAGCGGTCCGAGGTCAGTTGCGACCACTCCGGGAGAAAAGAACATAGATGGTTGGAGAAGGGTAGGTTGGGCAGATCTGTGGTGCAGACTGGTAAGTCGTCCTCGGTGTCCCATCAAATCTGGCGCTTACGCACCTGCTTGCCCTTAGAGGGGCCAGGCTGGGGGCGCAAGCCAAGACTGCTACTGTGGGTGTTTCTTATAGTCCCCAGATTTTTTATAGGGAGGCTTGTATCTGGAGTCGGGGGCCTAGCTGGGAGCCTGCTGAGGCTTGAACTTGATCCTGGTCAGAGCCGGGACATACAGACCAAGAGTCTTTAAAGTCATGTGAGAGTCCTTGAGATCATGTAATTTCACATCTGTTTGTTACGCTTGCCACTGAAGGGGAGGTCCTGCAGGGAGCTCTGTGCCTCACTGGACAACCCAGACAAGAGGAGCCACGACGCCCACCTCATGCACACTCCAGAGGCCCTAGTTCTTGCAGCTGTATCCGCTGCATCGGAGGCTGCCTGAAGGGCTGCTCTGGAGGCATCTGTGCCTCCTCTACCAGGGCCTTACACTCCTTCCTATCACGCTCCTGGAGGGAGTCCATGAACTTTGGCATTGAGCCCCATAAGTTAAAGTTGTATCTGCCCAGCAGGGCTTGGTGGTTTGCCACCCTCAGTTGGAATCTTGAGGAAGAATAAAGCTTTCTACCAAATAAGTCCAGCCTCCTTGAGTCTTTATTCTTAGGGGCAGGAGCGGGTTGGCCCTGATGCTCCTTGTGGTTGACTTCCTCGACCACTAGGGAGTTGGAAGCGGGGTGGGTGTATGGATATTCATGCCCCTTAGCAGGCACGAGATACTTCTGCTCTACCCTCTTAGATACAGGGGGGCAGGAAAGATGGGGTCTGCCACAGGGCATTAGAGATCTTTGCCACCCCTTTGTGGAGAAGAAAGGCCACTCTGGCCGGTGCTGTCACCGAGAGGACATCAAAGAGGGAGTCCAGAAGCTCCTCCACCTCTTCAGCCTGTAGACTGAGGCTTGAAGCCACCCTTTTCAAGAGCTCTTGGTGGGCTTTTGTGTCCTCCTGGGGAACAGGAGGAGGAGGCACTGTGATTATCTCATTGGAGAGGATGAGGATGGGAGCGAGGTGCTCTGCGTCCCCACCGGTGCCGCAGAACCCAATGCTTGGTCCCCTTTGAGTACGCGGCTGGGAAAGAGTGCTCCGCTAACCCCTTCCTGGGGGGCTGAGAGAGGGAGGCTGACGGTCTTTCCGAAAGTCTGGCCACCGAGCGAGCCACCACCGGGGGCTGAATCGGGGTCCATTGGTACCAGAGCACTGGTTAGGGAGCCTGGTGCTACTGCACTTGCCGCGGCACTGTTGGAATGGGCTGCCCCGCTGGACTCACCCGGTCCGCCAACTGTCGGCTCTGAGGGGAGGCTGGACTGGCATACGAATGGCCGCTATCCTGGGATGGGGACGAGTAACGACATCATGAACTGTGCCAGGCTCGAGATCTTGAGTCTGATGTAGAGGAGCGGGAGTACCGTCTGTAACGGCTGCTCCGTGAACTGCTCCATCAGGCAGATCTGCGACGGTTGGTTGCTGGAGATCTACACCTGAAGCTGAGGGAATGGTGCCATGCTGGGGACCTCAATTGGGACGGAGAGCGTGAGCGGCGTCAACGTTGGTACTGTGAGGGGCTACAGCGGCTTCTCAGAGTCGGCTTCTGTCCCAGTCTTAGTGGGGCATGCTCTGATCTCGAGGCCTGCACTCCCTCGATGTGGAGTGGTGCCTGGATTCTCTGCTGCTCGGTACCCAACCAGACAATCTGTTGGGGGTTGATGGGGACCTGCGTGGGCTGCGGGGGGGGAGGAGGCAGTCACCATGTGGAGAATGGCATTGGGAACCTTCCCTCGATGATGAGCGGTACCGCCCAGGTGGTGACTGTGGCAGTCCAAGTGCCGGCTTCCCTCTGGACCGGGGAGCTGCTGGGGTTGGTGTAGCTGGTACCAGGAGAGATATTACATCTCAAGCCGCCTGCAGGGCCTCCAGTGTGGAGGGCACCCATATGTGGACACTGGCGTCCGGAGAGGCTGGCCCAGAGTGGGCTGGGCTACTCTGCTCAACTTGAGTCGGAGGCCATGAGGTCCAGGGGGATCGAGAGCTGCCCAATGTGGGTCTAGTCTCGCCAGCCTTGTCCCGGTGCCTTGACAGAGAAGATCTCTTCTTTGTCTTCTTAGAGTGTCCTGTGGCTGGGGAGCAGTGCTGGCTGGTGGAGGGCATTGCTGGGTCAGCGCGCACCAATGCTGCGGTGCTCGGTGCCGACTCGGACTGGTGTAGCGGTATCAGGGCCGACTCCACCAATATGGCTCAGAGCTATATGTCTCACTCCTTCTTAGTCTAAGGCTTAAGTGATCTGCAAATCTTGCAGCGGTTGCTGAGGTGAATTTCCCCAAGACAGCGTAAACCGCTGGTGTGTGGATCACTTACAGGCATAGGCTGTTTACAAGTGTTGCACGACTTAAAGCCTGGGGCATGGGGCATGCCCTTACCCAGGCGCACTTTTCTACTCTATATAAAACTTTTTTTTTTTTTTTTTTTTTAAACACACAAAGTACTAACTGTCTACGAACTAAACAACAGTCCAAAAAGGGAAAGCTACAGCTGAGAGCTGGAGCACAGCAGTTCCAAGGAACATCCACTGGAGGCAAGAAAGAACTGAGGGTGGGGGAGTGCACAGCGCCCCTTATACTGTGCCATAGCGGCACCACTCCAGGTGTCACTAGGGGCGCTCCCCTACCGGTACTGCTAGGGGAAAAACTTCCGGCACCGGTGCCTGTGGCGAGCACACACACCTATTGTGGAATGCACATGAGCAATCACTCGAAGAACCACCACCAGTTTTGGGGATTGTCTGCCCTATTCTTTGCGGTTTGCCCTGAATAAGCATTCTCAGTGTACCCCCTCCAGGCATCACAGTCACAGGGACTCATAGCAATCTCTAGGAACAAAGAATGTAGGCCGTCCTTATAGGACAGGGGGATCTATCCAGGGAAGCAGTAATGCTGAAAAAGATTTGGGAGTCATGCTGGAAAATCAGCTGATTGTGAGCTCCCGGTACAACCCTGCAGCAAAAAGGGCTATTGTAATCCTTGGATGCATAAACAGGGGACTCTTGAGTGTAGAGAGGCTATTTTACCTATGTATTTGGCACTGGTGTGACTGCTGCTGGAATACTATATCCCGTTCTGGTGCCATCAATTCAAGCAGGATGTTGATAAACTGAAGAAGGTTCAGAAAAGAGCCACAGGAATAATTAGAGGATTATAAAACATGCCGGAAGTTGAAGCTAGACAAATTCAGACTGGAAATAAGGTGTACATTTTTAACAGTGACAGTAGTTAACCATTGAAACAATTTACAAAAGGTCTGGTGGAGTCTCCATCACTGACAATTTTTAAATCAAGAATGGATATTTTCTAAAGGATCTGCTCTAGACATTTTTTCAGGGATGTTCTATGAGCATGTTATACAAGAGGTGGACTAGTCAATCACAATGGTTCTTTCTGATCTTAGAATCTATGAATCCCACAAAGTCCTAAGCAACTTGGCTCCAATCCAGCAAAGTACGTAAGCATATGTTTAAGTGCCTTGTTCGACTGGCGCCAAAAAACCCTCAAAATGTTAGAGGGAAATTTTGTGTTGAGCAGTCACAAAACGGATTTTTCCAGTGCTTATAATTCAGCTTGTTTTGTTAATTTTTATATTTAGTTAGGCAAACTGGCTTAGAGATAAGTCCTCAGTAAGGACTAGACGTGGAAATTTCAACTTGTTAAGGTCAGCCATTTTTAAACTCATCAACGTGCAAACCAGCATCTTCACATTTTTCTAGAGTGGCAAAAGTACTTTTTGTTTCCCTCACCTTCCATAATTAAAAATGGATGAATGAATTCATCTCAAACTTTCCAAAATATTCACCTTTGGGATGAGACCAAGACTGGAACACTTCAGATGAAATTGAAAAATTTTCAGATAATTATGAGCAGAGACAGAAATATAAGGCTTATGATCAAAGTCAAAACGTAACCTTAATTATAACATCTTTTACTGACAACACCCTACATCTTTGATCACCAAACAACAATGGCAAAGATGACAACAACCTGTCTGGGACATGTATTTATGCTTCAGTGAAATATAATTAACATTCATTTAGTTGGGAGTCCCACTTTAAAGAATTAAAATAACTTTTAGAGAAAATAAAGTAATAAATAGCTCTTTCCCATAAAATTTCTAATGCCAGAATCAAGGACACTTACCTCTTTCTCTGCCTTTATGAGGTAGAAAAGCACCAGAAATAAAGGATCCATTGGTGTTGCAAACAATAGGCGTCCATCTATGGACAGAAAGATGAAAGAACATTTAATTCTCAGAAACATAACACAGGCAGCTTGATTATTTCCTTTTAATTTTACTGATGGGGTTGCAGTGTTTTCATGGAGTGGTTAAGTAAATTCTGTTATTTTGTTTTATAAATGCCTTAATATAGGAGGGCTCAATTCTCAATTGTGCCTAAGCAACATTCAAATACAGCAGGACAGGTGTCTTGATAGGAAGCTGACTGTAGCTCAATGATTCTGCTCTCCCCCTAGTCCTGGCAAAAGTTAAAGCTGCAGGGGTCTAGCTTCAATGAATGCTACAGGGGAAATCTCTTCCATCAGCAGAGAATCAGGCATAATGAGACCTCGCTCAGCTGTGGCCCCTTCCCCATTTACATCAGGCAGCAAGCTCTGCAGTAGGAAGCAAAAGATGAGTTGTAGCTGAACTCTGCATGCTTTACAAAGGCCAGAGATTCCCTCTGCATGGGGAATTCTCTGTTGGTTTCTTATGCGACACAAAGTGAATTTGGTAGACCAGAGAATATGGTCCAGTGCGTATGTTTAATAATATACACCAATTGCAGGATAGGGCCTTCATTTAACAGAGCCTTCAATATAAATAATTGGAAACAACAATGTAATATGAAAGCAATTCATTAGATAAGATCTAATCACTGATAACCATTTGACATTAGAAAAGCAGAAATGAGTGTAGCTATTTGGACTTGACAGCTAGAGACAAGTTTTTGTTTTAATTCACTAATAGGGAATGAAATTTTAACATATTTTCCCCATTTTGTATTTCCTAAATCTTGCCAAACCAAGATCAGGTTATTGGTGAATCACTTGGCTTACAACTAATAATTCATTCTTCGTATTTCAAAAAGTGTTGATTTTCCAGTGGAAGACGTAACAACAGAACCAACAGGTCCAATGGTAAATTATAATTTGTGATGTCTTTAATTAATTTGCACATTTATTTCCAAATCTTCTCCATTTTAGAGTAAGATCGCTAAATAAGTATGAAACCTCATTCCCCAAGTTCTGTCTTACAGTCATTCCTTGTCATTGGTACCTTTTAATCTGACGGCTGGAAGGTACCATCACAGCACTGAGAAAGCAATTTCTTTTTTAAAAGCAGCTTTTTTGTATTTTGGGGACACAGAATACTAAATGTATTTCTATTTCTCTACACACTCATTTGTTCCCGTAAAAACAACATTTCCAGTACCAATGAGTCTAGTAATGCATTACCGTCACTTGGAAAATATGAGAAAAATCCAAACAATGAGATCATCATTAAATATTTAAAAATAAATTATAAAAAGGCAGAAAGAAAGACAGGCCTTTGGAAGCCAGCAGGGAACTCAGGATATGTCTACACTTCAAGTGCTACAACAGCAGAGCTGCAGTGGTGTAGTAAATGTACCCCCTTCAGAGCCAGTAGCTAGTTTGACAGAATTCTTCCATCAACCTATCTGTGTCTAAACCAAGGCTTTGGTAGGCTTACTTTTTCATACTCTTGAGTAACGTAGCTAAGTCAATCTATGTTTTAGGTGTAGATCAGGTCTAAGTTTCTGGAACAGCTGAAGATGGAGCATGCTGTGAAGGTGACATGCTGGCTATCAAAGGGAGGTAATGTTACGCTTTTCAAACAGCAGCATCTGTAAACTAGATCATTAATAGCCACAACAAATATGTTACTGCTTGAGAGGCAATTCAACCCACCTTGCAGGTAGTGCATTTGTATTAACAGTGGGATATAAAGAAAAAAAAGGTCAACAAGAGAAGATAACATGAATTACAGGAAACTGGAGTAAGCTCCTCTTTCAGGGGATGCAGGCAATCAAAAATAAAAGATTCCATGGCACAAGTATTGATATGTCAGACAAATGGGAGAAATGACAGGGAAACTCCACTCAGGAACCTGAAAAGCTCGCTAACAAAACTAGGTTGAACACGGACCCATTTTAAAGGAAGTGAAAAACTAATGGATTTCAGACTTCTACATAGCTAGAATACTCAAACAAAAACAAAAAGCTGGAGAATTATCATCAGAAGAACAACTTTTTCAGAGGTACAGGAGTTAATTTTATATATGCCCCTGCAGCACTCAAAGAAATTAGGAACACCTTTCCAGGCTTCTAAACAAAATGCAGGTAATGGTTCCTGAGGACAGGATGCAGGTGATGGTTTCTCAGGGTATGTCTACATTACGGGATTATTCCGATTTTACAGAAACCGATTTTTGGAAAAGAGATTGTATAAAGTCGAGTGCACGAGGCCACACTAAGCGCATTAATTCGGCAGTGTGTATCCAAAGTACAGAGGCTAGTGTCGACTTCCGGAGCGTTGCACTGTGGGTAGCTATCCCATAGTTCCCGCAGTCTCCCCTGTCCATTGGAAATCTGGGTTGAGATCCCAATGCCTGATGGGGCCAAAAATTTGTCGCGGGTGGTTATGGGTCCATGTCATCAGTCAATTCTCCCCCCATGAAAGCAACGGCAGACTATCATTTCACACTCTTTTCCCTGGATTGCCCAGGCAGATGCCATAGCACGGCAACCATGGAGCCCATTCAGCCTTTTTCCACTGTCACTGTATGTCTAGTGGAGGCTGCTGACAGACACGGTACTGCAGTGCTACACAGCAGCATCTCCGTGCCTTTGCAAGTTAGCAAAGATGGTTACCAGCCATACTGTACCGTCTGCTGCTTTGCAAGTTGACAAAGATGGTTACCAGTCATACTGTACTGTCTGCTGCTGTCATGCAGGCGCCCCCGACTGACCTCACCGAGGTCAGCCAGGAGCACCCACGGGACGATGATGACAGATACCAGTCATAGTGTACCATCTGCCATCCACAAGGCAAAACAAGGGGATGCTGCTGTGTAGCGCTGCAGCACCGTGTCTGCCAGCAGCAACCAGGAGACATACGGTGACATTGAAAAAAGGCAAAAAACTATTTTTTTCCCTTTGCTTTCACAGAGGGAGGGGAGGCTGATGACATATACCCTGAACCACCCGCGACAACGTTTTTGACCCTTCAGGCATTGGGAGCTCAGCCCAGAATTCAAATGGTTTTTGGAAAGTGCAGGAACTGTGGGATAGCTACAGTCATCAGTTGCCCCTCCCTCTGCGAGTGTCCATTTGATTCTTTGGCTTTCTGGTACACTTGTCTCAGCTTCTTAAGTTTCATGCAGCACTGTGCTGAGTCCCTGTTGTGGCCTCTGTCCATCATGGCCTTGGAGATTTTTTCAAATGTTTTGGCATTTTGTCTTTTGCAACAGAGTTCTAATAGAACAGATTCATCTCCCCATACAGAGACCAGATTCAGTATCTCCCATACGGTCCAGGCTGGAGCTCTTTTTTGATTCTGGGACTGCATGGTCACCTGTGCTGATCAGCGCTCCACACTGGTCAAACAGGAAATAAAATTCAAAAGTTGGCGGGGCTTTTCCTGTCTACCTGGCCAGTGCATCCAAGTTCAGATTGCTGTCCAGAGCAGTCACAATCGTGCACTATGGGATAGATTCCGGAGGCCAATAGCATTGAATTGCAGCCATACTAAACCTAATTCGAAATGACAATGTCAATTTCAGTGCTACTCCCCATGTCAGAGAGGAGTACAGAAATCGATTTTAAGAGCCGTTTATGTCGACAAAAATGGCTTTGTTGTGTGGATGGGTGCAAGGTTAATTTGATTTAATGCTGCTAAATTCGACATAAACTCGTAGTGTAGACCAGGCCTCAGGGGCCAAGGCAGAAGGTGGGAGGAGAAGGGGACATAGAAAATTCAACATAATCAGCAGCATGAAGCATGCACACTCCCTTGGCTCAACACCCATCCACAGCAAGTCAAAGCTTACAGCAGCATTACTTGCAATCTGGTTATTCCTATATGCACCTGTGCAAAGGAAATTTAGAATTAAACACACACCTAGAGATAATGCAATTAAAGAAGATATACAGTTTTTAGAAAATAGCGTGTTCCCCATCATTAGATGATACTTTTTCTACAAAAAAAATCAAATAAAATAGGATGCAGTATTTGACTGGGCAAGAAACTTTTCTCTAGTGACATCCTCACTGATAAAAACATTGTTAGATCCTTGGTGAGAAGGTACAGAAAGTTGTCTGCCTTATATTTAAAAACATAGACTAGGATGAGAAGGCTGTGAATAAATAGGGGAACTTGTTCCAGGTTATGAAATTCCTAAATACCAGCCTCAGAAAAAGAAACATCAGCTTGAGATCCCAAAGCTTTTCTGGGAACCAGAATGGTAGGTGAAAGGAAGAGGGACCAAATGTTCAATGCCTGAAACTATATTTCATTGCTAAAATAAATGGGTCCATTTATGCTTTTTTCCCTCAAATTAAAATATACATACGTTCCCTGAGGACTTCTCAGGTTGATTGAAAAGGAAAGCTAAATATTTTGTGGCACTTGAGTTTACTACAATTTGATTTTTTTCAAGACACACGAACATCTGTCTAATTGAGGCTGCCAAAGGCAGTCTTCTAAGAGACCACAAAGCCACACCCCTGGCTAAATCCAGACGGCATGTGAGTGCCTCAGAAGGTGGAGATACTGTGTGACTGGACTCTACAATTAGGAGACATACCAGTAAATTTATGGGGGGAAAATGTATGAATATTAGTTACACTTAAGGGTAAGGGAGAGGAAACACTATGTTACTCACCATGTTGAACAGTCTGACCTATAAACCAAGAACGATATTCTTCATGAAAAGCTTTTACTTCAAACAGCTGCTGTGCACTGCTATTGAATAAGTACAGGGCAGCTTCCCCTGTTAAAAGAAATCTGGTTTGTATTTGTAAGCTTTCATGAAAATCAAAAGACCATCCAGTATGTCTGAAGAATGTGCCTAATATATACATAAACATACATACATTCTACACACACTGTAACTACAAAGAAAGCTTAGACAAAGAAAACTATTATATACAGATGTTCGTTTACCAGCTCTATAATCCCTTCTCAATTTTGAATCAATAAATAAAAAGTGTGAATAGTTCATTTTACAGTGCAAAGCCTTTGATTCAAACCCAAATCAGATCACACAAGAAATTAGCTTTTGTCTGGGAGGGGGTGGTGATAGCGACAATTTCGCTCTTCTTTCTTTGTGTCTGTCTCTGAGTTATCTGAAATAGGGATAGGAAAAGAGAGTACCGACTCTTTTGAATGCCATTTTATTGTTTGTCGTTTATTTTTGTGTGTTAGTACAGATGTAGGGAGAGTATGGGTTAAATGAATTAGGGGAATGAAGGAGCTGAACTAGTGGGTTTCATTAGAAACTTGAAATCCTGGAGATTTCAGAAATGCTTTGTTTTAGGCCCCTTCACAAAATCCCCCTGCTTCTCACTGGTTCACATGGACAAAGTGGAATGGATCATTTTTATGCCTCCCATATTAGTTTTGATTACAAAATGCCAAATATATTGTGAAAAAGGCTGACAAGCTCCATTACTATAATGGTAAGTCACCAATGCTTTGGAAGTTGTATGATTTTGCAGACTTGGTTAGTTCTGGCTGAGCACCCAAGAGCACACCAACATTGCATGGGTGTTTACACAATATTTGGAGACAACAATTTATTTATTAAAACACAAATATTCTAAAAAGATGCTAAAAGGGTGTTTTCTTCTCTTCCTATTTCAGAGGCTGCACTCATACATAAGGTTACATAACCAAAGGTTTGCGCATTACAGATCTTTAAATAGGCTCCTGGTAATTCTATAGCAGGGGTAGGCAACCTATGGCAAGTGTGCCGAAGGCTGCACACGAGCTTATTTTCAGTGGCACTCACACTGCCTGGGTCCTGGCCACCGATCTGGGGGGCTCTGCATTTTAATTTAATTTTAAATGAAGCTTCTTAAACATTTTAAAAACCTTATTTACTTTACATACAACAATAGTTTAGTTACATATTATAGACTTCTAGAAAGAGACCTTCTAAAAACATTAAAATGTATTACCGGCACGCGAAACCTTAATTTAGAGTGAATAAATGAAGACTTGGCACACCACTTCTGAAAGGTTGCCCATCTCTGTTCTATAGTAAATTACTCAGCTTCGGTGTCAACAACTACACTTAAAGCTTTTTCTCTAAAAGCCTTACCCACACACTTTTTATTCTACAGGTTAAACAGATCACTTCCTTCCCTGGTAAAATATAAATTCTTATCCACCTTTTTTTCATTCTGGTGACAAATTGCAAAGCCAATTCAGTACAGCAGATGGAAATTGTGCATTGCTTTATATTTTGAAGCTAAATTCTGAATATTTTTAAACAGAATTAATAAACTCTCTTTCCATTCTGCATCTCTTATCTTTCACTAATCTCTTCCTTTAGGCACAAAGCAGAAACTAGCTGATTATCTGCACCTGTAATTAAGTTTCTCTGATGTGTTTTAATGTCATAAACATGAGTGGTGATGTTTTAAAAAACCCAGTGATCCTACCGAAAGCAAATGAATTGATGAAGGGAGCGAAGAAACAACCTTAACCAGATTTTTTCAAACAAACTACTTTAAATATGAAGATTTTCTGTTTAAATAAACTAAACAGGGATTAATACTGCATACTTTAATGAAAAGAAAGTCTTAGACAAAGGCAGCTTTAAGATACTTTAGCTATGCAACCAAAGAAGAAAATGATTGTTTTGGAGATTGGAAGGAGGTTCATTAAATTTTCTATATTATTTGTTTTTCCAATATGTTTCTAATTAAAGGTAAATCATCATTTACTGACAAGAAAAGAGATACCTCACTTTGGACTGAGTAAAAAGAAAATTGTAGTTAAAAATGAAAAGGCTCAAAAGTTTGGCAAGTATAATAAAAGCCTCTCCCTAAGTGAATGTTTATTTTATAGCATAAGGTGACTAGCTGAAGAATCTAAATTTGGATTTATAAGAAATGCTTGTGTATCCCCCAAAAACTAATGTATTTAAAAGATATATTTGAAATATACCACTTTTTTATGCTGCCAATATTTCTGATGAACAATTCTACCAATTACAATTATAAAATAAATCCTAAATCTTTGAACTGAATTAACTACACGGCATCATCAGCAAAATCTCTGGCACATGAGATTAACACTATCATCGTTTCAGTTTGCAAAATATTAATCTGGTAGAGATAAGGAGAGAATTAACCATAATATTAACAATGTCCTTAACTGTTGCAAACTTGCCTGTACTTGGATTACGCAGTCTTGTAAATAAAGGTCCATGATCAGGTTTCATAGGAAGATCAGTAATAGGCTCTGAAAAGAATTTTAAAATTCATAAATTGAGAGATCTTTCCCACCCCATCATACTTCACCAACATACTTGTCTGTATTAATTGGATTTACATTTCAGATACTAGTAATTTCCCCCCTAAAGCCACACAGTATGCCCATTACATCAGAACACAAGAATGGCTATGCCAGACAAGAACAATGGCCACCTAGCCCAGTAGCCTGTCTTATGACAATGGCAAGTGCCAGTGCTTCAGAGAAAATGGAGAGAACAGGGCAATTTCCAATCATCCACCCCCCCCCCGTCATCCACTCTCAGCTTTTGGAAATTGGAGGTTTAGGGACACCAAGAGGATGCGGTTGCATCCCTAATATATTATATATATGCTAATATATCCTAATATATCTTTTTTGAGACGGGGTGACCAAAACTGCATGTAGTACTGAAGGTGTGGGTGTTCATGGATTTATTCAGTGGTGTTATGATATTTTCAGTTTTGTTTTCTATCCCTTTCCTAATAGTTCCTAACATTATGTTAGCTTTTTTGGGGGCTGGGGTGGGAGTGCGGGGGGGGAAAAGGACAGGGACTGCTGCTGCACACTCAGTGGATGTTTTCAGAGAACTAGCCACAGTGCTGTCACAATCTCTTTCTTATGCGGTAACAACTCATTTAGACATCATTGTTTTGTATGTATAGTTGGAATTATGTTTTCAAAAATGCATTACTTTGCCCTCATTAACACTGAATTTCATTTGCCATTTTGTCACAGTCACACAGTTCTAGATCCCTCTGCAACTCTTCACAGTCAGATTTGGACTTAAATATCTTAAGTAATTTTGTATCATCTGCAAATTTTGCCACCTCACCATTTACACCCTTTCCCAGATCATTTATAAGTATGTTGAACAGTAGTGGTCTCACCACAGATCCTTTGGGGACCCTCCTATTTACCTCTCTCCATTTATTCCTACCCTTTGGGTATACCTGCACTGCCATTAAAAACCCACAGCTGGCCTGTACCAGCTGACTCAGGCTCACAGGGCTTGGATTAAAGGGCTGTTTAATTGTGGTGTAGACGTTCAGGCCTGAGCCTGAACATCTACACCACAATTAAACAGCCCCTTAGCCAGAGTCCTGGGAGCTTGACTCAGCCAGCATGGGCAAGCCATGAGTGTCTAACTGCACTGTAGAGATACCCCTTGATTCCTAGCTTTTAACCAGTTACTGATCTATGACAGAACCTTCTCTCTTATCCCATGACTGCACACTCTGCTTAAGAGCCTTTGGTGAGGAACCTTGTCAAAAGCTTTCTGAAAGTCCAAGTACACTATTTCCATCACCCTTGTCCATCTTTGTTGACACTTTCAAAGAGTTCTATTAGATTGGTGAGGCAGCATTTGCCTTTATAAAACCCAACGCATTGTGTTCATCTATGTACTTGATAATTTTTTTCTGACCTACAGATTCAACCAATTTCCTGGTACTCAAGTTAGGCTTACTGGCCTGTAATTGCCAGGATCACCTCTGGGAACTTTGTTAAAAATTGGTGTCCATTAGCTACCCTCCAGTTATCTGATACAGAGGCTGAAATAAGTTATAGGTATCATATCACAGGTCGTAGTTCTGCAATTTCATATCTGAGTTTCTTCAGAACTCTTAGGTGAGTATCAACTCGTCTTGGGGGTATATTACTGTTTAATTTATCTATTTGTTCCAAAACCTCCTCTACTGACTTCTCAAGCTGTGAAAGTTACTCAGATTTGTCACCTAAAATAATGGCTTAGGTGCAAGGATGTCCCTCACATCCAATACAGTGAAGACCAATACGAAGAATTCATTTAACTTCTCCGTAATGGCCTTATCTTCCTACAGTGCTCCTTTAGCACTTCGATCGTCCAGTGGCCCCACTGACTGTTTGGTAGGCTTCTTGCTTCCAATGTACTTAAAAAAATATCTGTTGTTAGTTTTTGCGTCTTTTTCTAGTTGCTCTTCAGATTCTTTCTTGGCCTGCCTAGTTTACGCTTGAGTCACCAGAGTTTATGCTCCTTTCTATTTTCTTCACTAGGACTCGATTTCCAATTTTTGAAGGATGCCTTTTTGCCTTTAACCAGTAGCGTAGCTAGTGGGATGCATCAGAAGCAGCTGCTTCTCCTCCCCACATTTTTAAAAAGCAGCGCCTCACGGGCTCCGCTCTGAAAGGCCTGCCTGGCTTCCGCCCTGCCCCCACTGATCAGCTGTCTCCCCCAGCAGGAGGGATATAGCTGATCACGGGGCAGAAGCGGGGCCTGCCGGCCAGCACTGCCAGCAAGACGGCCGAAGGAGCCGTGGGGCAGGCAGCTGTGGCAGGTCGGCGCAGAAGCAGCTCGCTCGGACCGTGCCTGGCCTTCTTCCTCCACCCCGCAAGAGGTAGGGCCAGCGCTGAGCTGGGCTGGTGCTGCACGCGGTGAGCCCCTCCCAGGCTCTCCCGCTCCCGGGGGCAGCTCCAGCCCCCTCTGCACAGACAGCCCCGGGGACTCCAGCCCACTCCCATCCCCGGTAACCCCTCCCCAAGCTCCATACCCCATGTACCCCTCCCCAAGCTCCATACCCCATGTACCCCTCCCATGTATCCCATGCCCCTGCCTTTCCATCCCCTTCACCTCCCCTCGTATTTCTGTCCTCTGCCAGCCTCCCTGTACAGCCATGGGGGAGGCACAGCATGGCCACAGTGCGGCCAGAGGAGCCAGCCAAGAGGGGGAGGGGGCACAGCGTGGCCGGAGGAGCCAAGGGGGGCGCCTTTTTTATGTTTGCTTGCTCCCCCTGCTGTTAAAACCTGGCTACGCCACTGCCTTTAACCACTTTTTTTACTCTGCTGTTAAACCATTGTGGCATTTTTGGGGTCTCTTACTGTCTTTTATATTATAGTCGCTATTACTCAGCAATTCAGTTATAATCACCTGTTGGACCAGATTCTGTGTATCATTCAGGACTAAAACAAGAATTGGCTCTCCCTCTGTGAATTCCAGGACAAGCTGTTCCAACAAGCAGTTATTTACGATCTCTAGAAATTTCATCTGTGTCCCTTCCTGAGGTGACATATACCCAGTCAATATGAAGATAGTTGAAATCCCTCATGTCTTTGTAGCCTGTCTAATCTCCCTGAGGATTTCACAATCACTATCATCATCCTGGTCAGGGAGCTGGTAGTATATTCCTACTACTTACTATACTCTTATTGTTCAAGCATTAAATTTCTATCCATAGAGATTCTGTGGTACACTTTGATTCGTTTAAGCTGTTTACTTTATGTGACTCTAGGCTTTCTTTCACATACAATGCCACGTCCCCACCAGCATGACCTACTCTGTCATTTCTTACATTGACTAGAAGTAATTTTCATTAGAAATCAGTTATGCTTGAATATCAGGTTGGCATACAGATGGGAAGAACATTGCAAGGGTGCTGTCTTGCAGAAATGGATACCAAATCAACTTGGTCTTGAACATTAAGAAACCCTATTTATGTGGAACACATTCTTTAGTATTCTCTCTTGTATAAGAAGTCAGGGTAAGAAAGCATTACTTTTGTGGAAAGGGCATCAGATATAAGAGAAAAAGACCACATTTTGCAAGCCTTGTGAAAGGCACAGCGATCTTTACTTACAAAGGTAACTGGATTGTCTTTTTTTGAGGTTTTCAGCCCCACACTCAGTGAAAAGGATAATGTTGTTGCTAAGTCAACGGGCTTTCTTAAAAAGAAATACCAAAGCATCTTTGTTGTTTCCAGGAAAACTAAGAATTAAAATGTGTCTTTTGTCTTAAGGTCTAAGACCCATAATTGGTTAAAAAAATTGGAGAATATAAGCAAAGGCCAAACCAAAGATGCCGCAAGAGGTCTCTGGTTAAATCCTAAAGGAAGATGGTTGATTATTTGCCACAATATACAAGAATAGTTTTTATAAACTCTGTCCCAAGGAGTTTCTTTTATACGAGCAAAAAAAAACAAGTTAGAGTGTGCAAGGTCTTTTGATTAGAAATCATGCCTTTCAATTAATTCAATGGGGGAAGGGATAGCTTCCAACCTTGATATTCTATGATTCTATACTGTACCAAGATGGAGGCAGATAGACAAAACTGCTCACCCAGTAAAGGTAGGTGTATTAGCAATAGATAAACTAGACAATTGTTCATACGGCACAGCATTTAAGAATGACTATATTACAGATTCACACACATATAAAGTGCCTTTATAACCCCAACAAATGAGGTAATTAAGAGCTAAACACAATGTCTTTATGAGGCTGTTTAAATAAATGTCAAAACTGGTTTTATGCAGTATTATTGTAGCTGTGTTAGTCTCAGGATATTAGAGAGACAAGGTGGGTGAGGTCATATCTTTTATTGCAGTGGCTCTCAACCTCTCCAGACTACTGTACCTCTTTCAAGAGTCTGATTTGTCTTGCATACCCCCAAGTTTCACTGCTCTTAAAAACTACTTGCTTACAAAATCAGATATAAATACAAGTGTCACAGCACACTGTTACTGAAAAATTGCTTACTTTTTCATTTTTACCATATAATTATAAATCAACTGGAATATAAATATCACACTTACATTTCAGTATATAGTTTATATACAGTGATATAAACAAGTCATTGTCTGTATGAAATTTTAGTTGGTACTGACGTTGCTAGTGTTTCTTATGTAGCCTGTTGTAAAACTAGGCAAATATCTAGATAAGTTGATGTACCGCCTGGAAGACCTCTGTGTACCCCCAGGGATACACATACTCTAGGTTGAGAACCACTGTCTTATTGGACCAACTTCTACTGGTGAGAGAGAAAAGCTTTTGAGCTTTTTTTTATTGGCTCAAGAAAGGTATATTACCTCATCCACCTTGTCTCTCTAAAATTTGTTTTGGTATATATTATTTAAGATATAGTTTACAGTAATCTATGCAGTATTCATCAAGTAACACCAGTTTTAAAAAAATACTTTAAGATGGACATGTCATTTTCACTGAAGTCTACAAAATGGATGTCACAACTTACTCTATCCTTAAGCTGATTTAAGAGAGGCTATAAAGGCTTTGAAAATGTGCAGCTCAGCAGGTACACTAAAGTGTAATCCCAGAACCCTTATTTTCTATCCTCATGCATTCTCTCACATGAAAGCCTCTCCCACTTTAACACAGGCCAAGTCTAAAATAATACCAGAACAAACAATTAACGCTTTTTAAAAGTGTCCAGACTTCTTTCACATTTAACAAAAACACTCAGGTCATCTGATGACTTTCACTTGCCCGACTCATTCCTAAAATCTTGGGGGAAACCTTATAATATTTCCAGGAGGTTAGACATAAACCAAATTCCATATATATAATGGTTATTGTTATATGAATAAATTGGAAAGGAACATAAAACCCCACCCAGCTACATGAAGCAATTATGGATGACCCAAAAATCTATTTTTATAAGCAAATTTTAAAATGAGTACTCTGTTTAACAGACTGGTATCAAAGGATATGGAATTCTCAGGGAAAAAGATGCCATTAAGGTTGGCATTAAAAGCACATTGAGGGCTTTTTTTCAAAAAGAAAGGCTCATTAAAAGATCTCAAAATACCAAGTTAAGATTTCATTTAAAAACAGATATTAAAACATATGGATTTATCTAGTTTAAAGTCATCTGCATAATTATATTTTCTTCCATTCCCTGCAGTACTGCAGGCCCATGCAGCATCTGCACATTGTTTATAACATGGGAACATTTTGATGAAGTCCTTTTGATAGATACTTTAATAAAGGCTTTAAATAGAGTGATAGAGATACTAATACTGCAGATATTTTAGATCTAATAATCTCACTTCATTTGTGTACCTCATGGAGTCAAGGAACTCTGAAATACATGGCTTCAGTTCAGTACCAATGACTCTATGGTACATAAGTGTGATGCCCTATCACTCTGTACCTGGGCTTATAAGTAATACAGACTTTTTAGAAGGGCTGAATAAGATTATATACGATTTATGACACTTTACATGATCCAAGAGTTTTATAAAGTTTAATTAGTTCCAATCAACAAAGGAATAAACTCAGTTACACAGAGGATAAGTGACTTGGCAGAGGTCAGAAAGTCAGTCAAGTATCAGAGACAGGACTATAAACTTGATTTCTTGACTCCCAGTCCCATATTGCATTTTCACAAAAACCCTCAACTACTTCAGCAAACAGGCTCTTTTGCAGAGACACACATTCTGCAGGAGCATCCATTGCATTTTCTTTGAAAATTTTGCCTTGCATTCGATTTCTCAACTATGTTCAAACACCAGAGTGTTGGAGAGCTTACATTTCTGGCTTTTTTCATAACAAGTCTATAATACTATCTTCAAAAATTGAGTGAGGACTTCTCCAATGTTTACTGTCAATGCTCTAATGGTTATCAGTCTGGCAATCGCTGATACACTGATTGGTGCTCTCCAGCAAAGGGCTAAATTCAGAAGTGATGTTTAAGGTGGTACGAGGTGGACTCCTCAAACTTACACCACCTTGTGCACCACCTGCAAATTGTAAGGTGCACAGGCAAACACGAGTTATCTTGAGTGAAAGTTCAGATAGAAACAACTACCAGATGGTTTGGTTAGTCTTTTGCCCCTATTCCCAAGTGGAATGACTGATTTTGCATATCAGGACCGCTACAGCCCTCCTCTGGCTTCACCCTGTTCAGACATAATTAACCTCTTTTAGAGCAACTTACAAGGAAGTTAGACTTGTCTACAGAGAAATAGCACTAATTCAGCAATTGGTGTAGCTGTACCCATGTTGAACCTTAGGTGTACATAAGGGCATGCCGGAGTTTGCACCCACTGAAGTAAACCCTCATTAGCCCAAGCAAGGTTAAATCCTGACTAGCGTCACTGAAGCAAACCCCAGCTTCCTCTTGTCTACACTTAAGGGTTAACATTGGTGCAAGTACATCAACTGCTGAATCAGCACTATTCCTGAGTGCAGATAATGCCTAAATTGGTGTAATTTGCTCACTCTGGAGCCAGAATATAGGAAACAGAAGTAGGGGAGGGTCTCATATCTCTTTTTGGTTACTTTACTTGTAACACTCCTCTCTTCTGGCCCCACAGCTTATGAATTACATCAAAGTAGTCTTCCAATACTTAGTGGGCCATATTCAGGGATGACATATTAGAAGGGGTGCAAATTACCTGTTGGTAAAAGGTCTTAAGTGTAAGGGTATCTAAGCTGGTGTAATGTACACATTGCAGGAAGCAGAGGTAAATTATGCCAACAAAGCCTCTCTCTATAAACTCACCACTGAATTTGACCTGGACACTCAATCCACTAACTTTTTAAGGTGACTTTAATATTAACATATATTCTGCTGTGTTTGTATGTAAAATGTACAAAGTTCTATTTCATCTTTTTTAAACCTACTTGTTCAGGGAATGTTGTTGAAGAGACAGATAAATATAAAAGGCCAAATGTCTCACTGAATTTCAAATTCTAAGCAATTCCTGGATCCTGTTTTATAATAGTCTACCACTGTGTTTTGCTCTATGTCAGATGCACAAATTAGGTTAAACATCTTTTATTTTAGATTAAACAGAAATGAACAAAAACAAAAGTTTTAAAAGGCAGGGTCTTAACATGTTGCTCCTGGGGGAATTCTGTGTCACTGCACAATGCAGAATTTTGCAGAAATGAACGCTGTCTCCGCAGAATTTCCTTTCCCCCACAGAAATGGGCAGTAGTGCTGCTAGCTGCCACTAGGAACCACTGGACTCAGCAGAGCTTGCACACAGAAGACACTTCTGGGGGGAGGGAGAGTGAGCTAGAGGGTTCCTGGAAGCTGCAGTTCCCAGCATTCCCTGAGGGAATGAGAGGGCAGCATGCAGGAAACTGTGCAAGCCTGGGACCAAACATCAGGCTGTTTCTCCCTCTGGATCCCTGGGCTCTGGGGGGGAAGGGTGTCTGGGCATGGGGGGGCCCCACAGCTGAACTTGGGGAGGGGAGATGGGTATCTGGGCCGGGGGGGCGATGGGGTGCAGGTATCTGGGCTGGGGAGGCTTTGCAGTTGGGCTCTGGGAAGGAGGTGGTTTGGGTATATTGGCTGGCGGGGGGCAAAGGTGGGCTCAGGAGTGAGGGATTGTGGGTGTCTGGCCCCCCAGCCGGGATCTGGAGGGGGGAAGGTAAAGGGGGCAGAGAAACAGGAACTGGGTTGTTATAGGGGTTTCTTTAACTCTCTACTCTCGGGGGAATTTTTGTGTGTGTCTGTATAGTTACAGACATACTTGCTGATAGGTATTTTGAAATTACCAAAATAACTGGAACTGGCATGATTATGTAGTGTTATTTTGACAAATAAAATTTGCAGAATTTTGCAGAATTTTAAAATATTGTGCACAAAATTTTTTAAGTTTTGGAACAGAATCCCCCAGGAGTAATGATATATAAAAGAATAAATATAATTTGTCTATGTAAGTTGTTAATACATATTACATTTTACATCCTATGTGTCCTAGAGCTTATTTTAATATGACTACTTTTACAATATGATCCAGAGTTTTCAAGCTGGTCACTCTCTCTTATTCCTTGGGCTCATGTGAAAGCCTCACATATTCAGTTATGTTTGCTGATGCCCTATGGCGGGGAGGCCAACCTGTGGCTCCAGGGCCACATGCGGCTCTTCAGAAGTTAATATGTGGCTCCTTGTATAGGCACCGACTCTGGGGCTGGAGCTACAGGCGCCAACTTTCCAGTGTGCTGGGGGGTGCTCACTGCTCAACCATGGCTCTGCCACGGACCCTGCCCCAACCCCACCCTCTCCCCTGAGCCTGCAGTGCCCTCGCTCCTCCCTCCCCCAAGCCTCTTGCATGCCATGAAACAGATGATTGGGAGGTGCTGGGAGGGAGGGAAAGGTGCTGATTGGCAGGGCTGCTGGTGGGTGGGAGATGCTGGGAGCGGGTGGGGGGAGCTGCTAGGGGGCTGCAGACATATTACTGTGGCTCTTTGGCCATGTACATTGGTAAATTCTGGCTCCTTCTCAGACTCAGGTTGGTCACCCCGCCCCATGGGTTGGTAGCACTGTTTCAATCTGATAATCTGGTAAACAACATTTGCTCAGAAAACATGCCAAGTATCCTGCAGATGAAAAAGTAAAGCCACAACATAACTGTTCCTTTCATTATTAAACAATGAAAACAGGCTTTTTCTCTGCTTTGATTAGTTTAACTGAAGCCTTAGAAATTGCACCACTCGGCCTTCCAATTTAACTATTTGGCATTCCACTGATTTCTGTTGCAAGTACGGACAGTATCTTGCCCTTTCCAATGCTGCATCACAGTGATCAGCCAGGGGAAAGCATGTCACCATTAACTGCAGTGCAAAAGTTTCAGATTAAGATTTACTATCAGTCTGAATAGTTGCATTTGATGAAGTGGGTTCCAGCCCATGAATGCTTATGCCCCAAATAAATTTGTTAGTCTCTAAGATGCCACAAGGACTCCTCGTTGTTTTATCAGTCTGAATGGTGAGTCAGGAGATGGATAATGGAATAACAGCTTTTTATGTCTAGCTGGTTTCAATCCAGGCCATGTCTACACTACCCGCCGGATCAGTGGGTAGTAATCGCTCTACTGGGGATCAATTTATTGTGTCTCATCTAGATGCCATAAATCGATCCCCGAATCAACGCCCATACTCCACCTCGGCAGGAGGAGTAAGCGGAGTCGACGGGGGAGCCGCAGTGGTTAGCTTGCCGCCGTAAGGAAGGTGAGGTAAGTCAAACTAAGATACTTTGACTTCAGCTACACAAATAGCATAGCTGAAATTGCGTAACTTAGATTGATCCCCCTCTGTGTAGACCAGCCCTCAATCTGCCATTAGCAACTAGAAATCATACGAAGGCTGTTCAATGGTCTCTGTGACATTAATGCAATACTAAATTCTGGGTACAATGGGACTAGTCACATGAGAAAAGTGTGTGTGGTTAAGTGTTTGCAGGGTCAGGCCCTAACTTTGTAGCACTATATTTCACACAGTTTTCAGTATAGCAAGCTGCTGCCATGCTGCTTAGGGCTTGGCAGATATCAAGATACACATGATTTAGGTAGAGTTTCCGTTTTATTTCTGAATACTTGCTGACAAGTCCCCTATTTTCAGTTTCCCTTCTCTGTTTGGATTGATTCCAAGACATCTGTTTCTTTGCAGAATTAGCCCATCATCTCCATTAACGTTAAAAAAGGCACAATCAAAGCAAGATGAACTATTCATGTCCAGGTGAAAATAATGCTACTGAATATATAGGGTGGTACATGATATCAACACCTATGTGAGCTATTCTAATGCTAAGATTACTCATGTGAGCAGCCACAGGTGTGCCTTAGTGTTTGTAGGATGGGATCCTTTGGATGTACCTACTTTCCAAGAAGAAAAAGTAACAAACAGCTCTTTTGTGCTTCTTGTTGTAACAGTAAAACAAATCTTTTCTCTCCATAAGTTTCCCTGCATAAGATCAGAAATGTGTTACTTACCTACCCCACAAAGGAGTTGCAAGAATTAGGGAGACAAGATAGAGATTCCACAATTAAGGACCAGATCCTGTAAATAATTATTCATCTGAGTAACCCTTACCCACATAAGTAGTCATGGAACTATTATGAGTAAGGACTACTCACATGAGCAAGAGTTATCATGATCAGGCCCTAACATTGTAACTAGCTTTTGTTATAAGCCCCATTTTGCCCACTTAACTTCCTCAAAAACAAGACTATGATGTTGGAAATTTGCAAAGCAAAGTCAAATTTTGCAAGTATCGCCATAAGAGAATTTTACAGAAATTAGACAAAACACTTCTGAAATATGGGACTTCAAAAAGTGACATTCAACTTTCTGTAATTTATCAAAAACACTTTATCAAAAAACATTAAATGTATTATATTCAGTGGTCTTCAATTAGACCTCAACTATTAGACCAATTAGACCTAGGACTATTTCTGATTATGTCAGCAGCAAAACCTTGGAGCTATTTGCTATGGACTTTTGAAACTCAATATGTGCTTGCAGGTACTATTGAATTTAATAAACTTTCCTGTACATTTGATGAACTTTATAAACTTTGCTAGAGCTGTGCTGGCAAAGTTGGCAGCTTTGCCAATGCAGCTGTTCCCACACCAGGAGCACTCTGCTGGTATATTATACCTAAACTATACCAGTAAAGCCCCCCAGTGTACACATAGCCTCTGTAAGGAAACCTGTTTGAGTTTGTGGAAGTTACAAGCTCTGGATCCAATCCTGAAAATGCTGATGTGAGAGATTAACATCTTGCACAGAACTGACTGCTCACATGCATGAAGTTAAGTGTGTTAAAATTAATAGGACAGAGGTATTTGTGGGCAAAGCCAACTGTTTGAATACAGTACTTAACTCTAAACTGAAGTTTACATAGATGTCAAAGTAAGAAGTATCAGAGGGGGAGCCGTGTTAGTCTGGATCTGTAAAAAGCAACAAAGAGTCCTGTGGCACCTTATAGACTAACAGACGTATTTGAGTATAAGCTTTCGTGGGTGAATTCATGTCTGTTAGTCTATAAGGTGCCACAGGACTCTTTGTTGCTTTTTAAAGTGGAAGTGAATCCCCATCCTACACTGGAATTCGGGAAATCTGGGTTCTATTCCTGGTTCTGCCACCAGCCTGGTAGGTGGCCTCACTTCACCTCGCACTGTACCTCAGTCTTCCCATCTATAAAATGAGGAGAATGATACTGACATCCCTTGTAAACTGCTTTGAGATCTGCAGATGAAATGCATGATGTAAGAGCTAGTAGTTATTATTAGGGCTGTCAAGCGATTAAAAAAATTAATTGTGATTAATTGCATTGTTAAACAACAATAGAATATACTTTATTTTAAATATTTTTAGATGTTTACTACATTTTCAAATACACATCTACCCTAATATAACGCTGTCCTCGGGAGCCAAAAAATCTTGCCGCATTATAGGTGAAACCGTGTTATATTGAACTTGCTTTGATCTGCTGGAGTGCGCAGCCCCGTCCCCAGAGCACTGCCTTTCCACATTATATCCGAATTCATGTTATATCGGGTCGTGTTATATCGGAGTAGAGGTGTATATTAATTTCTATTACAACACAGAATACAAAGCATACAGTGCTCACATTATATTTATTTTTATTACAAATATTTGTACCGTAAAAAACAGAAGAAATAGTATTTTTCAATTCACTTCATACAAGTATTGTAGTGCAATCTCTTTACCATGAAAGTTGAACTTACAATGTAGAATTATGTAAAAAAAAAGAACTGCATTTAAAAATAAAACAATGTAAACTTTAGAGTCTACAAGTCCACTCAGTCCTACTTCTTGGTCAGCCAATCACTCAGGCAAACAAGTTTGTTTACATTTGTAGACAATAATGCTGCCTGCTTCTTGTTTACAGTGTCACCTGAAAGTGAGAACAAGCATTCGCATGGCACTGTTGTAGCCAGCACTGCAAGATATTTATGTGCAAGATGCGCTAAAAATTCATAGGTCCCTTCATGCTTCAAGCACCATTCCAGAGGACATGGTTCCATGCTGATGACGGGTTCTACTTGATAATGATCCAAAGCAGTGCAGACTGACATGTTTATTTTCTTCATTTGAGTCAGATGATATCAGCAGAAGACTGATTTTCTTTTTTGGTGGTTTGGGTTCTGTAATTTCTGCATCAGAATGTTGCTCTTTTAAGACTTATAAAAGCATGCTCTACATCTCTTCCCTCTTAGATTTTGGATGGCACTTCAGATTCTTAAACCTTGGGTTGAGTGCTGTAGCAATTTTTAGAAATCTCACATTGGTACCTTCTTTGCGTTTTGTCAAATGTGCTGCGAAAGTGGCCTTAAAACAAACATGTGCTGGGTCATCATCTGAGACTGCTATAACATGAAACATATGCAGAATGCAAATAAAACAAGGCAGGCAGTATACAATTCTCCCCCCAAAGAGTACAGTCACAAATTTAATTGATGCATTATTTTTTTAATGAGCATCATCGACATGTCCTCTGGAATGGTGGCCAAAGCAAGGAAGGGGCATATGAATATTTAGCATATCTGGCATGTAAATACCTTGCAACGCTGGCTACAAAAGTGCCATGCAAATGCCTGTTCTCACTTTCAGGTGACATTGTAAATAAGAAGCAGGCAGCAGTATCTCCTGTCAATGTAAACAACCGTGTTTGTCTTGGCGATTGGCAGAATAAGAAGTAGGACTGAATGGACTTGTAGGTTTTAAAGTTTTACAGTTTTGTTTTTGAGTGCAGTTATGTAACCAAAAAAAATCTGCATTTGTAAGTTACACTTTCAGGATCAAGAGATTGCACTTTAGTACTTGTATGACATGAACTGAAATATACTATTTCTTGTATCATTTTTACAGTGCATATTTTTGTAATAATAATAAAATAATAATAATATAAAGTGAGCACTGTGCATTCTGTGTTGTAACTGAAATCAATATTGAAAATGTAGAAAAACATCCAAAAATATCCAGTAAATTTCTATTGGTGTCAGATCCAAGAGTGTAGAAGAGAAAAGATAACAATGGAGCCAGGAAGGAATCAGCAAATCCAGAAGAAAATAGGGTTGAGAAATGCATCTTTTCTCAGTTTTCTACAGTTTGTACACATTCTCTCTCACTCAGCCACCTTCATTTAAAAAATTACCAATTTTTTGTTTGGAGATTACTGAAGGTAAGAATCAAATGATATTTTTAATCCAGACACTGCAAAAAATTAGCAGTAATGCAATTTTACATTTACAAAACACACTGAATGACAGTTGTGGAGAGGAGGGAAATACAGGCCAGAGAGGATTTCAGTTTTTAAAGGCCCTCATCTGAAACATTCTTCCACCAGACACAGGGAATTCTGTTTATTATCCTATAAGGATGAAGGGTTGAGTAGATCCTACCAGGTTTAGAACTTTGTGTTTCAGACAGGTCTAAGTGTTTCAAACCTGATGTTTATGTCTCTATGCCATTCCCTTCAGAAAACAGAATAAACTGTTAAGTAGGTGATGCTCCTTCAGTAGAGATCGTCAAAAACAGGTGAGATCAAGCACCTGTGGGAGTACTCTAGAAATAACATTTTGCACTTGTACAGCACCCTCTCTCCAAGGATCTCACAGCAGTTTACTAGTTCTAATGAGTTAAACCCTGTGACATCCTAGTGATGTAGGAAAATATTGAGTCCAGACTGAAAAGCAGAATGGTAAACTCTGTAAACTTTGCTTAAGGTTACACACAGGAAACTCTAGTAGATGATCCAGCTACTTAGCAGGATAGAGGTTGGCTGGATATACAAAGAGGTCTTGACTAGGGTGCAAGTCAGCCAAAGAAATCTAAGCATTTGATAAGGGAAGAGCTCTCTCTCCTCCTGCAACATCAGTAGCATTTGAGATGCATCTAGCTCACTCATGAGCAGGAAGGGGCAGCAGATATAGACCATCAAATCCTGCCTTAAATACACCTCCTGCAGCTGCCCCCTTGACTGTAATACAGCTGCAAAGAATTTAACCTACAATGAGTAGCCCCTCAGCTCCCGCTAGATACTGCTACCTGGGGCTGGACGGGGCACAAGGGGAGCCTGGGTGGACCAAGGGGATCAAATCACACTGCACCGAGGTCGTGCCCCTCCTGGCCGAGATGGGGCACAGGGCTCCAGTCTCCCCAGGGGCGCTGGTGGGCGGATGGGACATGGGGCACTGAGGGAGGTACAATGTCCCCGGGGGGCGCTGGTGGGAGACGGGGCACAGGGCTCCAGCTGCTCCGCGGGGCCCGGGAGGGGGGTTACCTGGTGCAACCAGCACCCACTGGTCGGGCTGCGAGTCCGCCGGGCGCCGCCGCCCACTACTCAGTCATGGTCTGGGACCCTCTCCGCGGCCCGCGCCATCTGTCTGGAAGCTGCCCGCTCCGCCTTCCCCTCGGGGCTTCTCGGCCTTCGCCCCGCAGGGCCCTGGGGCCCCGCATAACAGCGTTCGGCCGCGCGGCCGGGGGCCGAGGGCGGGCGCCGGGTGGCGGGGAGACGCGTGCGCAGCGGCGCTCCCGCCAACGCTGCCCCAGGCCCGGCGAAGGCCCGAGAGCCCGGGGGGAAGCAGGGGCCGCGCGAGCTGCAGGCGGCGGTCACGGGGGACCCCAGTAGCTCGCGCGGCAGCCAGGGAACCCCTGGCTGGAGTTTGCCGCGCACCCCCACAGCAGCGCCGCCAAATGGTACGAGCCCAGGAGGGGCGGGAGCGGAGTCGGATACGCTGCGGCGCCTCGCGCTCGCCCCCTCCCTCTGCGCGCGGGGCTGATTCCCCGCCCCTGAGCCTTCCCCCGGTGTGAGGCACTGCCGTGCGCCGCCGTCAGCTGAGGGGTGGACCCCTCCCCCGCCCCTCTCATCACACACCCTCCTACCTCGCCCACTAACCCCCCAGTCCGGAGGGACGAACAGCGGGAAACGCCGTCTAGCGTTAAATTCCCCGCCAGAGCCTGCACATGGGAGCGCTGAGGTTCTCCGCACCGCTCATTCCGCCGTGCACAGGACTCCTGACGGGCATTGCAGCGGCGCCAGTCCTGGAGCAGGGCCCAGACTCAACACACAGCCGATCCCGACCCCAAAGAGCCGATCCATGCTACTGTTTATAGCATCTGTTAAGGCGGACATGAAATAGCAGCGCACATTGTTTGTCATCATACAACGTTATACAAAAACACACCCAACAACCAAACAGCAGCAGCACAGGACAAACAACGGCCAGGACATTCCAAATGGCTACGTTCATGTTACAGAAAATAATTTCCTGATGTTTGGCTATATACATTGATACCCTTAAAATTATGTTAATCTACGTTCATTTTAATTTTCCTTTTTTTTTTTTTTGACCAAAGGAGGAATAGGGACATAGGAAAACCCAAGGACCATATTATGGGATCTGCTATAAGCAGAAATCACGGGAAAGTTCTGCATCTTAAGTGATGGCTTGATATGGTTCCACAATTATTCTTTTTAGGCCTTTACAAACTACCCATGCTACCAAATTTGCAAAATTCATCAGCAGAATTTATAAACCCCGCTGTTTGTGTTTGCCCTGATTATAAAATCCACTGGAGCTGGCTGTGTTTGTAGTCTCTATCAGAGCATCTATATTTCAAATAGAAGTGATTACTATGTTGAAACCTGTCTACAGAGAAAGTTTTTCATATGGAAAATATTCTCTATAAATACTGACAACAATAATAACTTGGGCCTTGATCCTGCAAAGACTTAAGCCATGTGCTCAAGAATATCTAAAGAAACCTTATATTCCAGTTTTACGAAAGCAGACATGATTTTTTGTATGATGTTGTACAGACCCAGGACCTTCTTTTGGGGCACTTGAAATGTCCTGGTTTTTTCATTTCATCAATGAACATGCTCATTTTTAAAACGTGTTTCTATCAGAGGTAGAATTTGTTCTGTTTACCAGCAATAGTTTAATGGAAAGCATTCTGTGTGATGCATAGTGTTTGGAGAGAAAAGTGGAATGAGTGTAAATCCTGTCAAGGCTGTTATTTTGCTCAAAGTGAATGTTAACACTTATTAAATATTTCATGATAAATTTATTCCCAACACTAAATTACTGCAAGAACTCCTCTGCTCCAAGAAATATGAGCAACTTAAGTCAGAAGCTGGCTGTAGGGGGCACCAGCACACATTTTTAAGAATGTACTTTTGCCTTTTGCATGAGTGTTTCACCAAATTAAAAGATATAGCCTCAAAACCGTCTCTTTTTATTTTGAAAATATAGTCACCTTAGCCTTATCTTCAGGATTTCAGGGAATTTCTCAAAAGCCCTACCATTCTGAGGAGTGCTTCAAAAATGCAAGGTCTTTTGGTGACCCAGACCCTGCAGATCTGCAGCAGCCAAGAAAATTACACTGAATAGAACAGAAAACAAGAGATGGACAATTCTCGAGTTTTATTGTTTTCTTTATTCTCATAAAGTAGGTGATTCATTTATTATTAGTTATTATTATTATTAGAAGAGAACAGCTTTTGGACAGATTTGGCTATCAATGTAGTCACCTACGGAGTGCTCTCTTGCCTTCAACAATTTTTTTGGCTAGAAATCTGGTAAACAGAACCAGTGACCTTAATTTCTTCAAACTCAAGGCCTCATACCCACTATGGCTAGCACACCCAAAAATGAATTTATATCCTGCAAATTGTTGGACAGATAATCTATGACAGAAATGTCAAATATGTTGCTCTTCTGTAATGAGTGATCTATAATAGTGGCAGTCAGTAACCCCATTACAAAAGTCTGTATTATAATTATATTATACTGCAAATTTAGAAAAAAAATACATTTTTAGGGCATTTTCCACTCATATGACAAAGAAACTCAGGCCAGTGAGGAGAGAATGAAAAGCCATCTTGTAACAGATGGTGAATATACATTGTTAAAGCAGATTACAAATTCAAATAAATAATTCTGTAATTTTTAAAGGAATATCTTCCAAAGAAATATGAGCTGCGATGCATTTTCTTCCACATCATAGAATGCTATTCACTGCAAGTGTTGTCCAAAGTTCCACCCACAAGTTTATTGGTGGTGGACACTTAGTAGCAGCTCTTGAGGGCCAGGCACTTTAATAAAAGCTCTCCCTGATTCCTAACATTCCTGTGGTCATTCTTCACTTTTCTTACAAGCTTTCTCCTGTCCATATTGAGTGGGAGGATGTTGGCATGTCTCAAATTACTCTTCTTGGGCAATTTTTCTCTACAGTAAGAGTTGTATCATGTGAGAACAGATAACAGAGATTCCATAAAAGGCCCACCTGATCACCCCAACCTGCCAGAAGAAGCTAAAGGAAAGTTAATCTTCATGACATTCTCATCACTGAGATTTCTCCCCATTCATGCTGTCATAGTGCAAAGAGCTACTGGTAGGCCAGACCCAGCCACAATGCTAGTATTCTGCCACAAACCAAATCTCTCCTCCTCAAATTATGTCCAAAAATGAGTGAATTGTGATACAGATGAGATATAAATGAAACAATTTAAAACATCTAAATAGAATTATTTAAATTACTTTCCTTCAAAACTCTTCTCTTACTGAAGCTTTTCTTAGTCCTTCTGCAATGATACTCCAACATCTTTGAGTGTTGTATGCCAGGATCAATTTCAATCATAACCTTGGCTCTCCCCCTGGAGTAATGCACATCAAGTGCTGGAAAACTGGGTAATGAATTGTGTTAGTCAAATATATACTAAATAATGTTAGAGAAATGAATATTATTATATATAGTATTATAGGAAAATATAAAGAATGTTTTGCTTTTTGTATGTGTTCCTGCTGATGCAGCATTTCAGAAGTTAGCTGAAAAAGCTTCAGGGTTGTGTTGTGTAAACCATGAAAGGGGTGTGTGTGTGTGTCTTAGTTGTAAAATCTCGATCTGTGGAAATAGGGTGAAACAGAGTGTCATGAGGGAATTGTTAACTTCAGATGTGCCCTGAACATGCTAACAAGCACATACCCAAGGCCACCAAAAAACAAAACAAAACAAAAACCCTACACAGACCAGTAAGATAGAAACAACTGAAGGGAGCCAGTGGGGTTAACAACAAAGAATAGATGGCAGAAGTAGAAAGATTAAAGAGGGTTTTTAGCAGGATCAGAAAAAATGGATTCATTTGCATTAGTTATTGGGATTTATGCATAAGAATGTTTTAACGAGGGTTTAGAATGGACATGTGTAGAGATTAGATAACATTAAACTGAGTCTGCCTGAAGTTGCAGAAGAGGGGGTAAAAATAGGCAATTGGTAATAGTAAAGTGGTGAAGAGACACAGGAAAGAACAGAGATTTGAAAAGAGTCATTTGAAAAGTTTCTTGCCTTATCTGTTTTTGCATGCACATATAATTCACAGGTGGTAATATCATTGTCTTAAAATATACAAAATAAAGGCTGGGCCTAAATTGGAGTGGATCTCGTTTGCAGCATGGGTCATTGAAGCCTTTAAATCATGATTTGTTAACTTCAGTAACTCAGCCAGAGGTTAGGGGTCTATTACAGGAATGGCTGGGAGGGAGGGGGAGGTTCCGTGCCTTGCAATGTGTAGGAGGTCAGACTAGATTATCATGATGGTCCCTTCTGACCTTAAAATCTGAGTCTATGAGTCAGTCAACAACAAAATACTCTAGCCTATGGCCTGGTCTAGGAGGGGGAGAACTGTAGAATTCCATCCCAGGAAAGCCAAAGGCCCGAGGTCTGAAACCTAATGGGTTGCATTCAGAGAAACCAGACGTGCCCCGTGACCTTGACATGCATCTTTAAGAAACTGTCATTCCACTCTTTATCCTAATGTTTGTATCTTTATGACAAATTAAATTTTCTTTCAACCAAAGGAGCCAGATTCTGCTACCTTTACTTGTATTGAGTAGCACCTTATTCCACAGTTAGGGTATGTCTACGCTACCCACCGGATTGGCGGGTAGTGATCAATCTATCGGGAATCGATGTATCGCGTCTCATCTAGTTGACTTCGGAACTCCACCAGGGCGAGAGGCAGAAGAGGAGTCGATGGGGGAGCGGCGGCCATCAATCCCACACCGTGAGGACATGAAGTAAGTCAATCTAAGTCGATCTAAGATACGTCGACTTCAGCTATGCTATTCTCGTAGCTGAAGTTGCGTATCTTAGATAGATCCCCCACCCAGTGTAGACCAGGCCTTAGTCCCATTGGAATGCCACTTAGATGGCAGCATCTGGCCCATAGTAATCAGCATTCCTTTTTAAATGCTACGTGTTTAAGTCTTTTCTTCAGTTACTGACTTTCAAATGTTAACTCTTAATTCAGAATGGTATTTGTGTTACTGTGTCTATAAATGCTATTGGAACCAGATACATTCTAATGTTACTTCTACATCAGATTGGAAATCAGAAAGATCAGTTGAATTAAACATTGACTTATGAAGTGTTGTGTCTTCACTAATGCAAATTAGCCTACTATTTATTGAGAGCTGCTAAGAGATTATATTATTAATATATATAAAAATAGATTCCAGCCAAGAACATTCTATAGAGGAATTCTAGATGACAATGGGCCCCTGTTGTTTGAAACACATTTAACAATACATTGTGACCTTGAATGCAGAGAACTATAGAGTTGCCTTGTTAAGGTATATTTACCATATATATATTTGTTTAAACAAAGGGGCTGTGTGAGACACTCTAGACAGATCAAAAACTGTTGTCTTTGATATAACCCTTATCCAGAACATCATACCAGAGACACAGATTTGGCAATAAAGTATCCCCTGTTTTGGGCTTGGGAAGAAACAAAACTGATTACAAAAAAGACTGTAAATTGATCAAAATATGGAAGGGTAATATTAAACTTAAAGACTGAAGTACTTGTTCCATATCTGTAGAAATGACTGGCTGAAGAGTAACATGCCTATAGTCTGAATCAGACATGTTATCGTCTGTCTTCTGGATGGGAAAAATCAAGGCATATTTCATTTATTTGGAATATGGTCATGGGTCAAAGAGATTTAAAATGTAAGCATGAGGCAGTGCAATAGTGCTTGCTGTAACAGTTAAGTATTTGGACTCTAATACCATCAGATCCTATGGCAAAATATATATTAAAACTTTATAGGATTTGCATTCAATTTCCGGGAAAAGGCAGTGGTAGAGTGAGGACAGGTATATAGATTGTTCTAGGCATTGTTGTATTGAGAATATGCTTAAAACTATTAAATGTAGGTAACTATTGTACTTTTAAAAAAAGAAATTAGTAAACATTTTTATTTTAAACAGTGGCTCTGCTTTACATTTTATCACTGATAATGCAGAGAAGACACTATACAGAAATATAAGAAATTCTCATGTTAAAACATTTTGTGAAAAAATGAGAAACAATCAAATATTGTCTTTACCTGAAAACAATGTAGTTCAAGAAACATAAACCAGAAAATTCTATTTGGTTGTAGGAACAAAATCTGCTACATCCACCACAAATCTGTTGAACAGATCAAAGCCTTTTTGAAAGGAGCTGCTGGAAAAAAAATGATGCATACCAGTTGAAGCCAGCACTTTTATTATTCTGTTTCTAAATCATCTCAACATACCCAGACTGGTGAGTCGTGATTTCTCAGCCTCTCTCAGAATTATGTGTTTAATTTTGGCTAAATGCTTCGCTAGTGCTTTTTACGTAGCCTGTTGTAAATCTAGGCAAATATCTACATGAGTTGATATACCCCCTGGAAGACCTCTAAGTACCACCAGGGTTACATGTACCCCTGTTTGAGACCCACTGTTGTAATGGCATAGTAGTTCTAACTCAACTGGAAGTAGGAAGTAAAGGAAATCTCACAAGAAAGCCTCTTTCCAGCTCAGGTATATTGATTTAAGAGATTTTGATAGTTTGAATAAGCATCTGAACTTCTGAGTGCTTCTTTGAAGTGAACCTTTGGAAGCTTTGGTCTGAAGTAAATAGGATGAAACTCAATAAAGACGAATGCAAAGTACTCCACTTAGGAAGGAACAATCAGTTGCACACATACAAAATGGAAAATGACTGTCTAGGAAGGAGTACCGCAGAAAGGGATCTGGGGGTCACAGTGGACCACAAGCTAAATATGAGTCAACAGTGTAACACTGTTGCAATAAAAGCAAACATTATTTCTGGTGTACTTAGCAGGGATGTGTAAGCAAGACACGAAGTAATTCTTCCAACTCTTGCTCGCACTGTTAGGTCTCAACTACAGTATTGTGCCAAGTTCGAGAGTGCCACACTTCAGGAAGGTGTGCACAATTGGAGAAAGTCCAGAGAAAGCAACAAAATATTTAATGGTCTGAAAAATATGACCTCTGGGAGGAAGATGAAAAAAAAATGGTTTGTTTAGTCTGGAAAATAGAAGACTGAGAGGGACATGATATAAAGTTTTCAAGTATATAAAAGTTGTTACAAGGAGGTAAGAGAACAATTGTTCTTAACGCTCTGAGGATAGGAAAGAAGCAATGGTCTTAAATTGCAGCAAGGAGGTTTAGGTTGGACATTAGGAAAAATTCCTGTCAGGTGGTTGAGCACTGGAATAAGTTGCCCTAAGGAGCGTGGAATCTCCATCACGAGATTAAGATCAGGTTAGACAAAGCTTGTCAGCGATGGTCTATATAATACTTGTCTGCGTGAGTGCAGGAGACTGGACTAGATGACTCTCAAAGTGCCTTCCAGTCCATGTTCTTGATTAAACACACATCTACAAACAACTGTGTCAAGTATCAGAGGATAGCCGTGTTATCTGGGTGTAAAAGCAGCAAAGATCCTGTGGCACCTTATAGGCCTAACAGATGTTTTGGAGCATGAGCTTCGTGGCGTGAATACCCACTTCATCAGATGCATGTAGTGGAAATTTCCAGGGCAGTGTGCATATATGCAAGCAAGCTAAGAGCTAGCGAGGTTAGTTCAATCAGGGAGGGTGGGCCCTGTTCTAGCGTTGAGGTGTCGAAAACAAGGGAGGAGAAACTGATTGTAGTTGGCAGCCATCCAGTCTTTGTTTAATCCTGAGCTGATGGTGTCAATTTAGCACGATGACTGAAAGCTCAGCAGTTTCTCTTGAAGCGGTTCTGAAGTTTTTTGCTGCAGGAAGCCACCTAAGTCTGCTAGTGGTGGCAGGAGGTGAAGTGTTCTCCTACAGGTTTTTGTATATTGCCATTCCTAATACTCTGATGTGTGTCCGCGTTTATCCTTTTCGTAGAGACGTCCAGTTGGCCGATGTTCATAGCAGAGGGGCACTTTGCTGGCATATGATGGCATATATTACATTGGTGGACGTGCAGGTGAATGAACCGGTGATGGTGTGGCTGATGTGGTTAGGTCCTGTGATGGTGTCACGGGTAGATATGTGGGGCAGAGTTGGCATTGAGGTTGTTGCATGGATTGTTCCTAAGCTAGAGTTACTATGGTGCAGTGTGCAGTTACTAGTGAGAATATGTTTCAGGTTGGCAGGTTGTCTGTGGGCGAGGACGGTTGCCACCAAGGCCTGTGAAGTATGGATCATTGTCAGGATAGGTTGTAGATCCTGATGATGCGTTGCAGGGGTTTTAGCTGGGGACTGATTGTGGCAGTGAGGTCCTGTTGGTTTCTTTCTTGGTTTGTCTTGCATGTAGGAGCTTCTGGATACTACGTCTGGCTCTGGTTGATCTGTTCTTAGTTTCCTCGTGCGGGTATTGTAGTTTTGAGAATGCTTGGTGGAGATTTTTTAGATGTTGGTCTCTGTCTGAGGGGTTAGAGTAGATGCGATTGTACCTCAGTGCTTGGTTATATTTCCACTACATGCATCTGATGAAGTGGGTATTCAACCATGAAGGCTCATGCTCCAAAATGTCTGTTAGTCTATAAGGTGCCACAGGATTCTTTGCTGCTTTTACAAAAACTGGATATTTTTACAGTATAGCACACTTAATCTGTCTGTGTATTCTTAACATACTCATTTCATATTCTCTATGTGCCAGTTTAGCCAGGATACTTATTCTGGTGAAAAATCCCATAGATTGAAATGTGGTATACAAACTCCACACTGGGCCCGAAGGGATTAAAAGGCAATACTGGGCCCAGGTAGCACAACCCCTCCAGGCCTGCTGAGCATATGACTCCTGAAAGAGTGGGTTAAAAGGAGCTCAGAAGCCCAGACTATCGGTAATGGGAAGGCTGTAGGAGAGACAAATCCTCCGGAAAACCAGATAAAAGGTTGAGCCTGAGATGGGACCATAAAGAGGGTAAGGCCCACAGGCAATGCCTTCTCAAACCATCAACCACTTTAAGAACAAGCAGGTCCTGCAGAGCCCTGCTCATTTGGACTCTTTCTGTTAAGCGATTGATTGTTTGGACTATAGGGGTTATGTCCCAACCTGAAGGGACTTATCGGTAGGAAGTAGCCCAGGGCAGCAGACAGAGGACAGGTCTACACTACTGCTTATGTCAATATAACTTGCATCGCTCAGGGGTTTGAAAAAGTCATCCCCCTGAGTGACACAAGTTACACCAACCTAAGCACCCTAAGACAGCGCTACGTCAGCCGGAGAGCATCTTCCGCCGACATAGCTATCACCTCTTGTGGAGGAGCAATAATTATGGGAGAGCTCTCATTTCTCCCATCAGCATAGAGGACCTTCACCAGACGCACTACAATACTACAGCTGAAACTGTGCAGCTTCATTGGTGCAGCTGTGCTGATATAGTGCTTCTAGTGTAGACTTGTGGCTGACTGATGATCGAGAACCAGTCACCTCTACCACCTTGACAGAGAAGCAAGGGGCCAGAGGTTAGGTGCACTAACTGCTAGGCCACCCAGGCCTCTGAGCATCCTATGACAACTTGACTTTATATCTTATTGTAGGACTGCATCTCTAGTGTTGTGGATCCTCTAACATCACACTAGAGCATTGGATCAGTCCTAACTCAGAAGGAAAAGTGTTCTTTATTGAATTACCAACACCACTTCATTTAGAAACTTGGTGTTATTGGGCTTCTCCCAGCTGTGATGAATTGGGAACATGCCTGTACAATTTATGAATGCTGTGTGAGATGATGAACCCTATATGCCTGTGTCCCGTTGCACACTCCAGTATGAATGTGCAGCCTTTTGCCTTCCCTATGGTCTGTTTGCTTCAATGTTGGGTTGAAAATTCCAAAGGCTGGTGGCAAAAGAACAACAATAGAAAGTAGCTGACTGTTAAGTACCCACTTGTGGGAAATCTGTTCACTCTAGCCAAGAGACTGCTCCCTGCCCAGAACAATTGGTTTAGCGGGTGGGAAGTCATTTTGTGTCACAACAAGGATGTAGGCGGTCTGACTTGTGGTCAGAGCAGGAGTCAGGCTGGGTAAAATACCAGGAGATTATCATCTGCAATAGTGCCAGAGGGCAGACTGAGAATCAGGTATGAAGAGGCAGGCAGGGGCAGGTTACCAAGAAATCAGAGTCCAATTCAGGCTAGAGGGCAGAGCAGGAGTCAGGTGGTAGGCTGGGTCAGGATACCACAAGGTCAGAGTCAAGGAGCAGGAAGTACAAGGAAGGCAGTCCTCAGCAGGGCTGCAAACTAATCCAACAACTGTTGTTAATTAGTTTTTATAGTATAAATGGGGTCAAACAAAGTATGTGTGGGAGTGAGGGGAGGAGGAGGGCTAAGTGGCATATGGTAGGTTAAATGATGACCCCTGATTAGTGTAAACAAATAGCCAAGGACTCTTTTCTCTGGATAGGTCCTCTGGGAGATAGATACTTAGCAATTCAAAGATCCATATACACATTAACTAATTAATAGCAAAGGAGAGCTCATGTTTACTCACTCATGCTTCAATAATTGTAAACTCCATTCATACAATGCTTCTTGATCAGCAGGACTTAGCTCTACTCCAGCAGAAATCCTGACTCTACCTCTACTGATATAATTTTAATATCAATGCCAGTTGAATAAAAAAACCCTCTGAGAGCACAACCCTCCCAGAATGCCGCCCCTGGAATTGTGCCACTCCAAGCACCCGCTTGGTTTGCTGGTGCCTAGACCTGGTCCTGCAGTTGATATATTAATACTTCCTTTTGCTATGAATTTGTCTGCCTTCCAGCTGATTGAAAGAGTTGCGTAGCTCCAAATTCTGGTTGTAAATCAGTGTGTTTACATTTCACGGAAAAAAGGGGCTAAATTTATTTTGTACTCACAAGTTTGGTTTCCCCGTTATGAAAATGAAATCCTGCCTACTTGATGTAAGTCTGACTTGCATACTGATGTGTGTATGTGCACGTAACTAGCATACACTGCGTGAATCCGACTCCTATTCTAAAGTGGGGGAAAAATAAATTTATGTTTCATGTCTGTAAGGCGTTTTAAAGTTAATCAGGCCCTTTGGGGCTAATATAATTTACGCAAGAACCCTGTTGATGATTAGAATAGTTATTTAAGAGTTTTGATAATAGTCTGTTACATGGAATCCATGGAAAGATTCCAATAGCAGTATGTTAACTTTCCCCTGTCAAATTCAGGTTACAGACCCTTCACAGATGTTATAAATCGACATCAATACTAAAAGCGAATATTACATAAATGAAAATCATAAGTGTTCTCAAACTGCCAACTCAGAAATGTTGTTAAAAACATCTGTCACATAAAAGCAAACATTTAAAGCCATTATAATTATTTATAACAATTGTTTTTATTTTCGTTACATGCTACATTTGTCCTCTCTTCTATTATTTACTGTTTTTTTCTTATCTGTTAGTATTTACTTTTACAACACTATTTATGCCTATGTTTCTATAAATAACATATATATAAATATAAATAATAATGTCTTCTAATACAAAGAAATAAAAAAAATCAGAACCATAATTGGAGTTCTAATAAGTACTTATAGAATAAGCCTGTAAAAGTTATCTGACCTTTCTACACTGAGTTCTCAAAAAAAGATTATTTGGTATCACAAAGGCAAGCATTAAAATGGGTGCCTGATCATTTAAATCTGCTAGGAGATTATTTCATATTGTTCAGCATTTCCATCTGAAAAATTAATTTCAAGTTTTGTTAATGTAATATCTTATTCTTGACGTCCCTATTGCAGTATTTTTAATGCAGCCTTTCTAATTCTGCAAGGTGCTCAACCCCCCAATTCCACTGACATCAAAGGTGGCTGAGGTCAAACAGTACATTTCAGGAGGTGCTTAGCGCTTTTACTACAGGGCTAGTACTCTAGACCCTATTAAGGAAATACTGCTTATTCAGGAAAGTGGTTAAGCATGAACTTAAAGTTAAGCACATGCTCAACTTCTGTTGAATTAGTGGGACTTAAGCACATATTTAAGAGATTTCTTGAATCAAGGCCTCTGGGAGCAGAGCGTAAATTACCAGAGTTGAAAAATGGCTGGAGCCCCTTGACTTATATTTTATTTAGCATCAGCAGTACGCTTGACACTGTACAAATGTATATTAATATACAGTCCCCATTCTGAGGAATTTGCAGATCAATTCAGACCCAGACAATAGTGTCTAGACATAAATAATACACTGGCTTCTGGTGTGACTCAAAGCTGAGCAGCTCTCATGGAGAGATGAGTAATATGCTTAATAGTAAGTGATTATGCAATCAAGCTCTTACACTGCAAGCTCTTCATGGCTTTTCTATTTGCTCTGTAAAGAGTCATCCACACCCACTGGGCTGTAAAATACAGTATTATAGAATAATTTGTTAAAAAAAAATCTTTAAAACTTTCTGAGCATCCTCTGCATTACAGAATAGGGTCCTAAACTACTACATACACAGAACACAAGATTAAATGAACAATAATTAAGCTCAGAAAAAAGCATGAACAGAGTCAAGGTTCCATGTAAAAGGGCTGCTGAAATGAAAGGCTTAAAACCTGATTTATAGGAGATTAGTTCCATGGCCCACCTCAGGTGAAAAGGGACTAGATTTCATATCCCTGATGCCAAAGAAGAAAATATAAGAATATGCTTTCTAGACCTGTGAACTCTAACAACTCTTATTTCCCTTAAAGCTCAGAGAACATGTCATAAGAATCCAAATGCTCAGAAATATTTATGCATTGAAGGCTTGAGCCAGCTCCTCCTGAAAATCAGCAGGAGTCTTTGTTGACTTCACTTGGATCAGGCCCTCAGTGGGACTTCAATAGGATCTGGATCAGGCTGTATATTACTCACTCTTTAAGGGTATTACACTTCAGTTTCCTTGTAATCTGTAGCATGCTAACTTTGTTCTTAACTGTTAAGCTACAGCTTTTTCGGTCGTCCTGGCCCCTCATGTAGACTGTACTGTACTCTGTATTCTTGAATTCATTATGTTTTAAACTGTGTATATTAATATTTATTATCTGTTGAAGCCACTGTTTTCCTCATTCTTTGATCTCACATACACAAGCATAAATATCCTGTAAAATATTTCTTGGATAGCAAGAAGTAGAAACAATATTGCAAATTGACAATATCTCAAAAAGAGAGGAAATCACATTCATTAACACCAAATTCTCTCTCCTGTTTACATGACAGTAAGGGGTCTGGGAGCACCTTATTAGAGAGGAGCAAAAAAAATTTGCGGAACTGTTTTTCAATAAAAAAATTCAGATTCAGATCAGCTGAAACATTTCATGTATTTCCGTCAATTTCCACAAATTGTTTTGGTTAAAAAGAACAACAACAAAACATCAGAGAAAAATCAGAACATTTCTATTTTTCAATTCAATATGACTTTTAAATAAAACTGAAGTAAATTTCTAAATGAAAACATTTTAAAAAGCTCAATCATAACAAAAAGATTAATTTCAGGTCAAATAAAACATTCTGTTTGACCTAAATGAATTTCTTTTTGCTCCCCCTACTTTCCCCGGTATAGGCAGCTAAGGTTGTCAACTTTCTGATTGCAGAAAACTGAACATCCTTACCCTGCCCCCTTCCCCAAGGCCCGCCCCTTCCCCACCCCTTGTCTGAGGCCCCATCCCCACTCACTCCATCCCCCCATCCTCACACACTTTCACTGGGCTGAGGCAGGCTTACGGGAGGGGTGAGGGCTCCAGCTAGGGGTGCAGGCTCCAGGGTGGTGCCAGAAATGAGGGATTCAGGGTGCAGGAGGAGTCTCTGGGCTAGGGGTTGGGCTGTGTGTAGGGGAGTGTGGATTCTGGGCAGTGCTTACCTCAGGCAGCTCCTAGAAGCAGCTGGCATGTCCCTATGGACCTAGGAGGAGGTAGGGCCAGGCAACTCTGCATGCCTCCCCTGTAGCTCTCATTGGCCGCAGTTTCTGACCAATGGGAGCTGTGGAGCCGGAGCTTGGGGCAGGAGCCTCCCTGGCCACCCCTGCACCTAGGGGCTGCAGGAACATGCTGGCAACATCTGGGAGCTGTGCGGAATCAGGGCAGGCAGGGAGCCTGCCTTAGTCCCACTGTGCTGCTGACCGGACTTTTAATGGCCTGGTCAGCAGTGCTGACCACAGCCGCCAGGGTCCCTTTTTGACCAGGTATTCGGTTGAAAACCAGATGCCTGTCAACCCTACAGGCAGCAAACCAAAAAACTCAGTTATTTGCACAGCTCTGTTTCTTACCACTATGTAATACAGTTCCACACTAGGCTGAGAGATGCCAAGGACAATCAGTGCAGGGTGAAAGACGCAGAATTGTGTCCATACTGAGGAGCAAGGTGTGCAGCTATTTGAGAACATGGGGAAGTCATGCAGCTCTCCACAACTTCCAGACCCTTTTCTCCCCTCACTGTAGCACTCTGTGGCCTAGAACCATAGGTCTACAGTAACCTCCACACGGTTGCCTGGGGAGTGGACCACACAATTTTAAAGAAACAAGTTACCACCTCAGAGTGAGAGATGGGAGTCAGTGGAGGAGCCCCCATCTTTGGTTTCCCCCTGGTGCAGGTTCTTCAGCTCAGTGGAGCTCTGTGTTCTTTTCCATATGAAAGCTCCATTGCAGAGATGGAATCTGTGAGTGCTGCCTTAGTGGCTCCCTCAGCTCCATAGATTATAAACTCCTTGGGCCAGGGACCATGTTTATAACTTGTTCTGAAAAGTGTGGAACACAGTTGGTGCCAAATAAATGATAAAATTGAGGTTTTAATATCACAAAAGTTGGGATTCCCTTAGCAACCTTTAGGTCTGCCCTCATGTAGTTTGATAGACTGTTTTCAGTAAAGACGAGGGGAAATGTCCTCCATTGAATATGCAAAACATAAAGAAAAATCTGAAAGCTTTTGGCATATTTAAACTTGCAGCCTTATTCTTTTTAATTTTCCTTGGATAATCAATTAAATGTTTAACAAAATTAACATTTAAAGTGTCATAATTTGGCATCAGAGTTAACACTACATTAAAAAGAAGGGGGCACTTCTCAATCCTTTTAAGGCCTGATCCTGTAAGTGCTTCACCCAGGGAATTCCGTGGGAGATCTGTGCACATACGGCTTGCAAGATGGAGTCTCCAGTGCAGTTATTTCAATGGATGTGGCTCCTAGCAACACAAGTGCAAGGCTAGATCTATATTGTGACGGTTATCTTCAAAACAGCTGAAATGCTAGGGCCAGAGTCTCTGCTGGCTCAAGTCAGCACAGCTCTAAGCAGTTAGACCAATTCCCATCAGCTGAGGAACTGGCCCCAAGTTTTTTAAATGAAAGTTTAGTATCTTCCCATAGAACATGGATATTCCTATCTCTCCAGAATCTAAATTCCTGGATTTTATACAATTTCCATGTCCAGGATTTCTATTGTCCCTGAATATAAGCAATTGCAGCAAGGGTTTTGAATGGCACTGCCATGCTTATCTGTTACATTCCTTCTATGATGCTATTAGAAGTTTTATTATAAATAGGACTTACAGCTTTTAGTATGAAAAATAAATGCCCAAAAGACAGATGCCAGTTTTCTGGCAGCAAGTTACAGCACCAAAGAGAATGAGTGAGAGAATGAAACTCTATGTCTTGTGTTTTGTTCCCCAGCCTTGGGGGGACATCTAGGTGCATTCCCGATTTGCAGAGATTTGCAAAGACAAGCGAAGTTTCATTTATCAGGATCCAAATCTTTAAAGTGTGACTAACACCTTTAGGAAAGCTATTGTGAACTGCTTCCAGAATATGAAGTTTTAGATGCAGTTTATTTCAGTATTATTAATGAAAATGACCTTTTAAAAACATAACATTTATATGCTGTCATTATGCATCTGTTCCCATATAGAACTAGATTAAAGTTCACATTGCATACACATTCTGTCCCATATTCCACTTGAGAATAGTTTAGGCTCTGTTCTGTGCTCATTTACATGCTGTCATTTGGGCTTTTCCTTAGTAAGTCATCAATGGATGTTAAGTGCAGTGCAGAATTTGGCCCCATCACTTCAATTTCTACGGTGCGTTCTCATGCAAACACATCTCAAGATGTTTTGCAAATGATGCATAATTCAGTACAGCCTTGCAACTCACGCTAAGTAAGGGAATAAAAAGAACCTTTCATTCTGATTTCAGATTGAAGTATCCTGATACTTAAGGGTGTGAAATTCTAAAGAGGAGATGCTAATAGCCATCCAGTGTAGCATATCTACATAGTCATGATCTCTGTGAAGATATAAGTAGATTTATAAATCAGAAAGATATGGTAGTTTTTAACAGAGTATGCAGGGTTTTATAGGCTGAGATGACCAGCTTAAAGCTAGAGCTGGTTAAAAAATCATTAGGATGGAAAATTTCCAAATAGAAAATGTAGTTTCCACAAAATTGAAATTTTTGAAGATAAAATTTTTATTTTTGCCAAAAAATTATGATTTTTCCACTGGGAACATTAAAATGAACTATTACATTTCAGATAATTTAATTTAGAATCAGTTCAACAGAACATTAAAAACTGTATTTTCCTAACATGGTGGTATATTGCCCTATGGAAGCTATAGTTCTGTGATTTCATATGGCCCAAACAGTTGGTTGCATCACAGGAGTCACATGAATCAGTGCATTATGGGAGACGTAGTCGAGCCAGGGAGCCTGGTCGATAGGGTAAAATGGGAGTATCAGGCTTCTGAACTACAACTCACAATGCACCACCATAAGAAAATGCAATTTAATGTAGAAATTACTCAAAACAAGGCATTTTGGGTCATGTCAGCAAATCAAAACTGAACATTTGGATTTCAGGAGGTTGGAATGTTTAATTTTGATTGAAAATGTTGAAAGTTTTGTTTAGATATTTCCAAATAAATTTAGGACTTTCCATTCTGTAGAAAATTTTGAAATTTAAATGTTTTATCCTATTTTGGGATAGAAAAAAAAGTTAAAATTTTCCCACAGGATGGAAATTCTGAATCTCACACAGCTCTGCCTAAAGTTAATGTGGAAGTTTAGGTTGATTTAGATATATAAGTTTAGCTATTAGGAAAAACTTTTTCACTAGGCGAGTGATGAAGCACTGGAATGGGTTACCTAGGCAAGTGATGGAATTTCCTTCCTTAGAGGTTTTTAAGGTCAGGCTTGACAAAGCCCTGGCTGGGATGATTTAGTTAGGGATTGGTCCTGTTTTGAGCAGGGGGTTGGACTAGACGACCCCCTGAGGTCCCTCTCAACCCTGAGATTCTATGATTCTGTGAAGTTGAATCCTTATAATGTTGATATTAAGCTATAAAAGTTGTATCCCTGCATTAGTTCTAAATGCCTTTTGTAACTGATCTGCCAGGTATCAGTGGTCAAGTGGGGTGTTGGGGGCAGCTCTCCTCCACTTGTCTGCTCTAGTCCATCAAAGCCTGCACCACCAAGCTAACCAGTCTGGTTTCACAACGTCAGCTCCTTCTCAGCTATTGCTCAGTCTGGTCTTCCAAAGTCTACTTCTCCAGCACCAGCATTCTAGTCCTACAAAGTCAGTTTTAACTCTACCGTGAGATAAGTCTACAAACTCACATGCTCTATATATGGCTCAGAACCTCCATGTGGGAAATCCAGAGTAAAGCAGAACCCCAGACAGAACCCCAGTTTCGTGGACATGATCCCCAGGCCCTTTTATTGTTTGGAGTCCTTACCTACTTAGGTTGCACTACCCGTCAGCTCAGGGAGACCAATTTCTTACAGAGCATATCTTATACAATTGATATGCCCCTTCACAAATACTGTTACAGTAAGAAGCTATTATCAGTCAGAAAATCAGAACAAACTATTGCCAAATAATGCAACACTACATACTAGATAGCTACAGGCAAGCAAAATTATAATTATAATTTATGTAAATGAATCCTACCAGCTACCAAGCTTTCCCCTTTCTCCTACAGAGAGAAGCAGAGAGTTCGGTTCTTTTAAACTTTCTAGCTCCTCTTACTTTTACTGCAATCAAGGGTCATTCATTGCCTCAGAGGAGTGAGGGAAATAGCTCCTTCAAGAAGGGACTGTTAATTCATTGTAATAGATCCAGAGAGCCCATCAGAACGGCAAAGGTATGAATGAAAGCCTGATCATCCAGGCAAATGGACCATGTTATGAGACTGTGTTAAAAAAAACAATATTCCCCTAATTATGTTCTAATATGTTTAGGACTTGGCTGTATGGAGAGGACCAGCCATTCTTATATGTTATGGAGCCATGTTACCACTTAGTGTAGATTGATCCTTTTCAGGTACATTACTTTGATAATGATAAATTATGTTTTGACAATCTTTTTCTTGAAATTTTTTTTTAGCATCCTTTAGTCATTGGCACTGATAAATGAAGTTGTTACTATTAATGTTTTATTATGGTTAACTATTTCATTGAACATTTCTACACATCCAAAATTTAAGATGAGTTAGGTCAAATAGCAGAGAACCAGCAAAAGGACATTGAAATTTGGACTAGCTTTCTTATAAATTAGTGTCCCATTACTATATTAACATTAAAAGCCATATCGATGGAACAACTGCCATGAAATTGTCTTTAAAAAAAGAAAAAAAATTTGAGAGGCAATTTTGTAAGGTATTCTGTCCTTCAAAAACTCCCACAGGTTTTTTTTTCAGGCACATAAATCCAATCTTTTCATATCAGTCTTAAATAGTTTGAACACTAGTCTTAAGTAGTTTGAGCACCAGTCTTCCTTACACCACCCACTTGAGAAGTACTGTGTAAGAGAAGCCAATACCATATCTGTGGAAGGTTTGTGTTCCATGTATTCTTGGTGGACTACAAATTTAGGCCTTATTCCTGCAAGCTGAAAATTTACATATGCACAAAACCTTGCTGAAAATGGCACTTCACACAGGTTCAGGGGTCTACAGGATTAGTGCCATAGACTGCACGGGGATCTATTCTAAATCCCAGCTAGGCAGTTTCATAGAAAAATTTGCACAAAAGAACTCTACTCTAGGGACTTTATTCTGTCCTTCCGAAGAGCAAGAGTGAAAACTTCAATAATTCCAGCAAATCTGAGGAAGGCCCCATTTCAGACACAAACCATCAAGTTTATCAATGGCTGTTAATCTCAGTTGCTGCCTAGTAATGTTCTTCTGTGGTTCAGCCTGAGGGCTGAGCCATGTTATAACTGGATTAAAAGATATATACTACCATTAGGCCAGGGGTCCCCAATGCGGTGCCCGTGGGCGCCATGGCGCCCACGGGAGCATCTAAATGTGCCCACGTCCTGGCCAGCGGTGGAGCATCCGACAAAATGCCGCCAAATTTCTGCGGCATTTTGGCGGCGACGCCTCTTGATGACGTCACTTGTCAGCAGCAAGGGACATCATCGAGAGGTGTCACCACTGAAACGCCGCAGAAATTCGGCGGTGACGCCTCTTGATGATGCCATTTGTTGGTGATGCGCCATTTCCAGAGTGATGTGGGGGTTGACATGAACCCATAACCTTTGTGCTTAACTTTCTGCACTGGCTTCCTGTTTGCTTCCAGATACAATTCATGGGGTTGGTGTTGATCATTAAAGTCCTGAGTGGTCTTGGGACCTAGTTTTCCAGAGAGACCATCTCTCACTTCATACCTCAGCGTGGCAGTTAAGAGAAAGAGCCTCTCTGTAGATATCAGAGTGTCAGTTTAAACACTTTGAGCCAGATCCTCGGTTTGCAGCCAACTTCACTTTGTGTTGCTTACGCAGTGCAAAGCAAACTTGCCTGAGACTGCTACAGAAGAATTCCCTCTGAGTAGGGGAAATCTCCATTGGGGTAGCTGCCTCCAATACCAGCTGCCCCTGTCCCAGCTTGAGGAAGCAGAGGGGGCAGGCTGAGGGTATACTGAAAAGAAGGAGGGGGCACAGTGGAGGGGAAGCTTCCCTACACCTGATCTGCCACTTGCCAGAGGCAGAAGTTATCAATAGCCCCTCTGCTACTCTAACTTCCTCCAGGGCCGGGCAGTTGAAGATTAGTGAGCTGCAACTGGCTCTCTGTGGCCACCACTCATCCCTACATCTGAGGGCATTCAATGCAGCATGAGGACCTCCATGGTTGGCCGGAGGGCTTTTTTAGCTGAGGAATTCACTGTAGAGACGATGCAAAACACATTGATTTAGTTTAGCACTTGATTAACTGTTGGTTTTTCAGTTCTTATTCTGTGTTTTAATCTCTGATTAAAGCACCACTCAGTAACAATGAGAGGCATGATAGAAATTAGTAAAATTATATACATGTGTGTGGACACATATAGCTATAATTTTCTACATCCTGTTTCTGAGTATTACAAACAAAAATATACACACTGTCCAGGATGGCAGTTTTGTATTCTATTCCATTATTTCCTTCACAAATGTGTTCTGAAACCAGTGAAGAATAATATTTTCAATGTATTTGAGTAAATTTTGTCTGGTTAAACTTGGATTACTTACTAAATATCCCATTGCTTGGGACATTTAGTAAGCCAGGACAAGATCTCACAAATTGAACCCTGGAGAAGAATGCAGGGAGATAAACTAAGTGTCTTAACAGGTCATTTCCACCACTAACCTCTGTGATTCTGTAAGTGAACAATGTTATTCATATTATATCTCACACAGAGAAACAAAACACACAGTTGATGTAATCCCTGCATTGGTTTACAGAACCACCAGGGAACTCACCAAGGAGTGTCACAAATCCCAGTGGAGGTCCCTGAGTGCTGGGTTTTGTGTGTGGATTTCTGATTTAGCTGAAAGATGTGTAAAACCTTTAGCCAGACAGCTCCCTATTGGCTACACATCTGTGGAGGCTCAAGAGCACTGTATATTTCAGCAAGGGTCTGGAATAAATTATGCTTGATAAATTGGCTCCTGATATGCTTGTTTCAGAGAGCAGAATACGAAGAACTCGTGTGCTGTGGGAGCATGTGGCCAAACTACACTGTTCTGGTGCCATCACAAATGTAGAAGATATGTGGATGCAGGAATATGCAATTATTGGAGGATGTTGACATATTGGCAGATCAGCACTGTAGCTTGGAGACTGCTGTCATTTTTCTTTGAGCTCTTTAGTGGTTTTGAGACAGAGTTAGCCATGAAATAAGTACCCAGTGACCCATTCCCCCAACTCACATGCGTAAACAAGATACTAGTGTGGAACACTGGGAGATCATACTGAAGTCAGTGTGTCATGCATGCTGCATATTTAAATATTTGTCCAATTATCTGTTTGTACCTTTACCCTCATATTCTCATCCAAAAACCTGACTCACCCTCATTTACTAAAGGAACACTATTCCCTATTCATATTATACAATACTTCTGACCTCATTCTTTTTTAAAACATATAGGAAGTTAAATGTTATGTAGGTTACCTTTAATGTGAGGTGAATGACTCTCCTGGTCAAGTTTTGCTCTGTAGCTCTTTAATAGATATCCAGTTCCACATTTGGATGTACAACTCAGCAGTTAGTCATAGAAAATGAGCACTTGCACGCCTAAGTGCTGATTTGAGCTCCAAATGCATAGGAGCTCAATGTCCTTGTAACAAGGTTCTCTTCTTACTACTGGGACACCTCCTTGTGTCTGCATCTGGGGAACAGCTCTGCCTGGTCTGATGCCCCCTTCAGTTTCTCATTCATGCTGAGACCCTTCTCACACTTTAGGAGTTACAGGGCTTCCTCTTTGTGGCTTGGCCCTCCAGTCAGGTTTCTATACATTTTTCCACTTCTGGAGTATTAAAGTTTTACTGGACTGGTTGGCCAGGTATCATTCCTGGCTCTCCTCCATCTCAAAACTATGCCATTCCCCAAGTGGCTGGAAGGAAAATTGGGCCCTGCCCATTACTCCAGTTTACAGCCCAGGAACCCTCAAATTGGCAGCTAAGGTTTGCACCATTCCAAACCTTTCTGTCATTTCACTGAGCCTTTTCCCTACTCCACCTCTATCAGGCTTCTGCTCTACCACCCTTCTAGGTAAACCCTTCCTTCTGGGCCAGGATCCCAGGGCTTTCACTCTCCTCATTTCCTTTTCTAAGCTCAGAGAGTGACTGCAAACTTCCACACGGGTGCCCTCTCTTCCTGGCCATATACCAGCCCCACCTACTCCTGCCCAGCTGGGCTCCATCCTTAATCAGTGCCTGCTTTTCAAGCCTAACTCTCCCTCAGGCATGACCTATCCGGTTACTTAATCTCTTCTGAGCCACATTAACCCTTTATGGGCTAGTGTGGGGTGAACTCCCCATCATAGTCCTTTCCAGGCATCCCTATTTGAAGACTGGATTCTGTAGGAAGGGCAGAGAGTGAATCCAGAGTTATGAACCCTTGTCACAGGGTTTCCCATGTCTGGCCTTGAGCCCTGCCTCTGCCTCAGTTTTCCTTCCTTCGCCAACTAAGATGACATCACACTGCAGGTGTTTTCTCAGTAACTCTTCCCTTTTGGGAGTCTGGTTTATTAACAAATTGCAAAGCAACCCAAAAATTTCCATCCCACCTTCTTAACTGGCTTGCAACCCCTGTTACAGGGCCACGTGCCTATTCCTGCTAAAGCTTCATCCAGCAGGCTTGTTTCTCCACTCCATCTACATAGCTGGCTCTGGCTCTGGCTCCAGCTGGCTCTTGCAATCCCCAGGCCCTTAGTGTGGTAGCACAAAACAGTCTTTATAGCACAAGCTTATACACTCCTCCTGCTCCTTTGAGCCTCTCTCTGAACTCAGGTTGCCTCTAGTCTCTCCCAGCAGGCCTGGTTCTAAGGCACATACTCCCATCATTTGACCCCTCCCCCTGACTCATTCACCTAACCTGGCAAGATGCGCTACACCTGCCACAGGTGACCCTGAGCCCCGATCCTCTGACAGAGCCAGTTTACTCTTATGACAAATCCACTCAAACTTTGAGTGTTTTAAAATTCTAAAAAGAACCTAAGATCAGGGGCCCTGGAACAATTTTTATAGTGGGGGTGTGTGAAAGCCATTGAACAAAGCTGTAAACCCTGTATATGATGGAAACCACTTCAAGCCAGGGGGTGGTGCTGCACCCCCAGCACTCCTAGTTCCAGCACCCCTGCCTAAAATAATAAAGTTTGTTTCTCTTATTCCCATTCTAATCTGATCTCTGTCACCACACATGGACACGTCACTTTGTGCTGTTTCCTAGTTTACACAAATTAGACACAATGATCCAGATTCTCAAATCAATGAGGATCTGGGTCTAGGTGCCTAAATACTTTTGAGGATCTGGGCTAACATACTGAAGAAGGAAGGTGGGCTGAATTCCCTCTCTGGTGTAACTCCATTAACTTAATGGAGTTATACCAGGGATAAACTTGATCCAAAGTCTTCAAAAGAGCCAGCAGTTTTTACAAAAATTGCCGTACCTCATGATGAAATTTACTCGGAGAACCTGAACTGCATCTTCAAATAAATGTGTTTTCTTCATTTTCAGTCAGATTTTGCTGGGTTTCAGCTATACTAGGTGTCATGCTGTTTGGAGTGGTTCATGACTGTGAGTGCCTACCTCAGAACAGACTGTCAAAAATAGGGCAGACACCCCAAACTAATTATATATTCTATAATTAGATTTCACCAACCCAGTAACAAATGTGAACTCCTGGTTCACTATAATAGTCTCACCATGGAGTCACAGACAGTCCCCTTAGACTCTCCTGTCTCTGTTACCTCCCAGGCAAGCTGGACTTAGTGATAAATGGTCATTTACACCAAAATATCACAAAATATTCAGGTTGCTTCCAGTCCCAAGAGACCAGTCACCTACTGCAGATCAATTGGTACCCCAGATCCTACACCAAAGACAACACCCGTTGCCAATGCTATAATAAACCATCTAAAGGTTTATTAACTAGAAAAAAGAAATGAGAGTTATTTACAGGTTAAAGCAAGTAAACATATACCTCTGAATGTGAGAAGTATGGGTAATAAGCAGGAAGAACTGGAAGTGCTAATAAATAAATACAACTATGACATTGTTGGCATCACTGAAACTTGGTGGGATAATACGCATGATTGGAATGTTGGTGTGGATGGGTATAGTTTGCTCAGGAAGGATAGACAGGGGAAAAAGGGAGGAGGTGTTGCCTTATATATTAAAAATGTACACACTTGGACTGAGGTGGAGATGGACATAGGAGACGGAAGTGTTGAGAGTCTCTGGGTTAGGATAAAACGGGTAAAAAACAAGGGTGATGTCGTGCTAGGAGTCTACTACAGGCCACCTAACCAGGTGGAAGAGGTGGATGAGGCTTTTTTTAAACAACTAACAAAATCATCCAAAGCCCAAGATTTGGTGGTGATGGGGGACTTCAACTATCCAGATATATGTTGGGAAAATAACACCGCGGGGCACAGACTATCCAATAAGTTCCTGGACTGCATTGCAGACAACTTTTTATTTCAGAAGGTTGAAAAAGCTACTAGGGGGGAAGCTGTTCTAGACTTGATTTTAACAAATAGGGAGGAACTCGTTGAGAATTTGAAAGTAGAAGGAAGCTTGGGTGAAAGTGATCATGAAATCATAGAGTTTGCAATTCTAAGGAAGGGTAGAAGGGAGTACAGCAAAATAGAGACAATGGATTTCAGGAAGGCGGATTTTGGTAAGCTCAGAGAGCTGATAGGTAAGGTCCCATGGGAATCAAGACTGAGGGGAAAAACACCTGAGGAGAGTTGGCAGTTTTTCAAAGGGACACTATTAAGGGCCCAAAAGCAAGCTATTCCGATGGGTAGGAAAGATAGAAAATGTGGCAAAAGACCACCTTGGCTTAACCACGAGATCTTGCATGACCTACAAAATAAAAAGGAGTCACATAAAAAATGGAAACTAGGTCAGATTACAAAGGATGAATATAGGCAAATAACACAGGAATGCAGGGGCAAGATTAGAAAGGCAAAGGCACAAAATGAGCTCAAACTAGCTATGGGAATAAAGGGAAACAAGAAGACTTTTTATCAATACATTAGAAGCAAGAGGAAGACCAAGGACAGGGTAGGCCCACTGCTCAGTGAGGAGGGAGAAACAGTAACAGGAAACTTGGAAATGGCAGAGATGCCTAATGACTTCTTTGTTTCGGTCTTCACTGAGAAGTCTGAAGGAATGTCTAACATAGTGAATGCTTATGGGAAGGGGGTAGGATTAGAAGATAAAATAAAAAAAGAGCAAGTTAAAAATCACTTAGAAAAGTTAGATGCCTGCAAGTCACCAGGGCCTGATGAAATGCATCCTAGAATACTCAAGGAGTTAATAGAGGAGGTATCTGAGCCTCTAGCTATTATCTTTGGAAAGTCATGGGAGACGGGAGAGATTCCAGAAGACTGGAAAAGGGCAAATATAGTGCCCATCTATAAAAAGGGAAATAAAAACAACCCAGGAAACTACAGACCAGTTAGTTTAACTTCTGTGCCAGGGAAGATAATGGAGCAAGTAATTAAAGAAATCATCTGCAAACACTTGGAAGGTGGTAAGGTGATAGGGAATAGCCAGCATGGATTTGTAAAGAACAAATCGTGTCAAACCAATCTGATAGCTTTCTTTGATAGGATAACGAGTCTTGTGGATAAGGGAGAAGCGGTGGATGTGGTATACCTAGACTTTAGTAAGGCATTTGATACGGTCTCGCATGATATCCTTATCGATAAACTAGGCAAATACAATTTAGATGGGGCTACTATAAGGTGGGTGCATAACTGGCTGGATAACCGTACTCAGAGAGTAGTTATTAATGGCTCCCAATCCTGCTGGAAAGGTATAACAAGTGGGGTTCCGCAGGGGTCTGTTTTGGGACCGGCTCTGTTCAATATCTTCATCAACGACTTAGATGTTGGCATAGAAAGTACGCTTATTAAGTTTGCGGACGATACCAAACTGGGAGGGATTGCAACTGCTTTGGAGGACAGGGTCAAAATTCAAAATGATCTGGACAAATTGGAGAAATGGTCTGAGGTAAACCGGATGAAGTTCAACAAAGACAAATGCAAAGTGCTCCACTTAGGAAGGAACAATCAGTTTCACACATACAGAATGGGAAGAGACTGTCTAGGAAGGAGTATGGCAGAAAGAGATCTAGGGGTCATAGTGGACCACAAGCTAAATATGAGTCAACAGTGTGATACTGTTGCAAAAAAAGCAAACGTGATTCTGGGATGCATTAACAGGTGTGTTGTAAACAAGACACGAGAAGTCATTCTTCCGCTCTACTCTGCGCTGGTTAGGCCTCAACTGGAGTATTGTGTCCAGTTCTGGGCACCGCATTTCAAGAAAGATGTGGAGAAATTGGAGAGGGTCCAGAGAAGAGCAACAAGAATGATTAAAGGTCTTGAGAACATGACCTATGAAGGAAGGCTGAAAGAATTGGGTTTATTTAGTTTGGAAAAGAGAAGACTGAGAGGGGACATGATAGCAGTTTTCAGGTATCTAAAAGGGTGTCATCAGGAGGAGGGAGAAAACTTGTTCACCTTAGCCTCTAATGATAGAACAAGAAGCAATGGGCTTAAACTGCAGCAAGGGAGATTTAGGTTGGACATTAGGAAAAAGTTCCTAAGTGTCAGGGTAGTTAAACACTGGAATAAATTGCCTAGGGAGGTTGTGGAATCTCCATCTCTGGAGATATTTAAGAGTACGTTAGATAAATGTCTATCAGGGATGGTCTAGACAGTATTTGGTCCTGCCATGAGGGCAGGGGACTGGACTCGATGACCTCTCGAGGTTCCTTCCAGTCCTAGAGTCTATGAATCTATGAATGAGTTACCATCAACCATTCCGAAAGAGGACAGCAATGTGGTAATCTGTCAATTCAAGATGTCTTTCAAGGCAGACTAGAGGGTCAACCCCTGGGGGTCTCTGCCTCAGTTTAGAGTCTGAGGCCCTGTGAGAGTTCAAACAGTGGAGAGATGGAAAATTTTCCTGTGTCTTTGTTTTATTTCCTTCTATAGGATAAGCTTCCTCACATGTAGCATTTCCAAGGTGTGATAGGGCCAGTCACCAATCCTTGATATAGCGATGTTCCTTGATGGCCCATCTGATATTGATAGTCCTTCTGGACGGGTGGGGTGAAACACTCATCCCATCTAAGGTCACAAGTTTAGAGGAAACATTTTCAAAGTTATAAAGCAAAATGTATATATTTCCATATAGCATGGAATACAGATCTTTCAAATGAGATTAATGCAGACAGCAACTTACAAACATTATATAGAGTCTAAACACCAAATACATTCTCATAAGACTAATACCTATTTTGAGCAACACTAAAACATAAGTGAACTGGTCTGTTCTCCAACCATGAGTCTGTCAGTTCCTGGCTAATGCCTGCAGCCTTGGCAAGAACTGGCACCTGGCCTGCCAGTGTTACATTAGATTGTATGAATTTTGAAAGGAAAGAAGGCTTCTTCGTGAACTAGAAACATGCTGATGACAGCTGTTTATAATACTACTCAATAGTTTAAAAATACAGTAAGAGAAAGAGTTAATCCAGGACAATAAAACAGTATTTCGCCCTTCCAGGAAAAATACCAACCCTTAGCTAACTCCAACAACAACATATTTATGGAGGGAAGACTACACCCTAGGTATACTCTAAAGAATAAAGATATGTTCATCTACAAGAATTCTTAATTGCCTTTGCTATCAGCAGTACAATGCAGATGTGTATATTAGAAGAAGCCATTTAAAAAGTCAAAAACACTATGTTATAAATATACAGCTTAGGGTAGCATAAAATCCCTTCTTACCTCCTTACCTGTAAAGGGTTAAGAAGCTCAGATAACCTGACCAGAAGGACTAATGAGGAAAGAAGATACTTTCAAATCGGGGCAGGAGAGGGAGAGGCTTTGTTTTGTGTTCTGTTTGTGTTCTTCCCCCAGACAAAGGGAGAGACCAAGCAAGTAATCCAGCTCCCACTGAAATGATACATCTAATATTACAGAAATAGTAACAGCAAGGAAATGTGTTAGAGTATCTTTTGTTTTAGCCTGTGAATTTTCCCTGTGTTAAGAGCAAGGTTTATCCCTGTTTTTGTAACTTTAAAGTTTCGCTTGGAGGGGAACTCCTCTCTGTTTTTAATCTTTTTGTTACCCTGTAAAGTTATCTTCCATCCTGATTTTACAGAGGTGATTCTTTTATCTTTTTTAAAATAAATTCTTCTTTCAAGAATCTGATTGATTTTTCATCGTTAGGATCCAAGGGTTTGGGTCTGTGTTCACCTGTACCAATTGGTGAGGATATTATTCTCAAGCCTTCCCCAGGAAAGGGAGTGCAGGGCTTGGGGAAATATTTTGGGGGAATAGGACTCCAAGTGCTCCTTTTCCTGATTCTTTGTCTAAATCACTTGGTGGTGGCAGCATACTGTTCAAGGACAAGGTGGAATTTGTGCCTTGGAAAAGTTTTTAACCTAAGCTGATAAAAATAAGATTAAGTGGTCTTTCATGCAGGTCCCCACATCTGTACCCCAGAGTTCAATGTGGGGAAGGAACCTTGACACACTACATCTTATTTTGTCATCTGTTTCTAGCAGTGATCCTCTGTTTGATTACTTTTCCTCAGTCATAAAAGTACATTGGTCACCTGGATTCAACATCAACACATCACAGCCAAACTAATCTGTGTGCTAGTCCTGTGATGCTTTTAAATTAGCTGAGATGTTAAAACACAGCACCTGTCAGTCTCACTGGCACGTGCAGTGCATAGTGGGTGTTCTGATATCTTTATAAATATGACCTCCCTGCTTCAAAATAGTTGTAAGAAAAATTTACTTATAACAAAATAATAACTCAAGGAAAAAAATTAGTTGCTATTAGATAAAAATGGTGGTTTGTTCTAAATGCGGCATGCCACCTCTGAATGACATGCATTAAAGTAAGAGGATTTTCATCGCCATATCCTTAGTATAGGAACATAGCAATTTCCATACGGAATCAAATTATCTAGTCTGTCTGACCGTAACAAGTTCCAGATGCTTCAGAGGAAAGCATCAGAAGCCCGATAAAGGGCAATTATGGAATAACCTGCTCTAGGGTAAATGTCTTCCTAATCCCAGGCAGTTAGTGGTTGGTTTATGCCTTGATTCTTGAGGGTTTATATCCCTTATAAATTTTTATCCTATCACTTGTAACTGTATATACTGTTCCTTAGTAGCATCAACATTTAAAAAAAATGATATTGTGATTTAAGAGAGAGCATTATAAATTTGCCTGATTCCATTTATAGTTCCATGTACAAATTGGATCAATATATTCTGGAAACACATGCTTGACACCAACTCTTCCAAAGCAGCTTGTTCCCTCCAATTATGGTCTCCTACTGGTGTCATCCCAGAACTACTGTAATTGCAAAAATGTTTAACATCAACAGTGTCTTTGCACATAATATTTCAAAGTAGGTAGATGTGTTCAACATTTCATATAACTGTCTGGAGGAGGTTTAAGTGTTGGCAAGCAGATAGCGGCTAGCAGCCAAATTAATTCCTGATGTAATACCATTAATTTCAGTGTAGCTACACCAGGGATGAATTTGGCAATGGGTTCCATTATTGTCCTTTTGTCAATGCAGAAGGAGTGCTTCAAATAACACATACTATTTGCAGCCTTCCTGGTTCTTTAAATTGTACTCAGATGTTTATCATGTTGTAATGGTTTTGTTCTTTATTGCTGGGGAATTAGAAAAGAGGATGTAACTCCATTGCTACTAAAGAGGATTTGGTTTTGGAGCCAAAAGCTATAAGTTCTATTCCTCCTGGCACGTGGCTGCTGTTCCAGTTAGCTGACATCTGTGATGGCTGAGCATTTATGCAGCCATATATTACTAGATACAGCCTCCCAAGTTCACATGGATCAGTACGTCCAGTCTACCCATTGGTCTCCAACTATTCTAGTACTGTGTTTGGAAATACCCACACTTTGTCTACCTACTACCTTTAGGTGGAAGTTCAGATGACAGAGAAAATGAGACCTGAATTTAAAGAATCATATCTATAGATTCTGAAAAGAAAACAACAACAACAACAACAACAAAAGTAGAGTGGTACCTTCAGAGCTGCTATTTTGTGAACACAATATGAGTTGGAACAGAAGAAAAGTCTGCAGGTGTAGAAAATCTATGGATTTAGGGTGTTCCTGTAGATTCTCCCCCTCCCTTTTAAAGTCACAATGTTTTAATTGATTTTTCTTATGAGAATACAAGTGCAATGTAAATCCCATGGATTTTGCTGAATTCTACAGAATCTCAACTTCAAAGAAAAAAGAAGTTTCTACTGCTTTATAGGTTGGAAAGATTGTCTAAGCACTGTGATATGAAAAATACTGCGTTTTTTCAAAATGCTGGCAGATGAAAAGAAAAGTATCTCTTCCTCTCATTCTGCTGAATGTGCTGGTAACTCAGTGGGGCAAACTCCTTGCTTGTATAACTCTAACTGAATTGTAATGGAATTATATAAGAGATTAACTTGGCCCCTTATGATCCCTTATGACTAATTGTGGCTACTAACAAGCCAACACCATTAACCGTTTCACCGCTGATTGGTTTTTTTTCAGACCAGAAACACTCAGAGCCCAATTCATCAGTCTGTTCCAGCTGCAATGCATCCCTGCAGTGACACAAAGCAGCCATAAACCAAGGTTAACCATGCTAAACCAGCTTTTTGTCTGCTTTACCTGACAAGAGGGGTACAAAGCAGACAGTGAAACAGGAAATCTGGCCCATAATGTTTTTTAAAGGGTACAATGACAGTGAGGGAATCCCTCATCTGCACCCTCGTACCACCACTCATTTTATCACTTGTAGAGAAAGAGCTAGAAATCGTTTCTTAGACCAAACAGAAAGGGCATTTGGAGACCCATATGTTATATGCAAATACAGTAAATGGTATCTATTTTTCAATAATGGAACAAGGAAACCCTTGCAGAAAATCTTGCTGGGCAGGGTGGGAGGGAGCAAACCTGTGCTATAACCTCAGTAGCATCATACAGAAGGGAGGTTCCCTACTTGATGTAGCCACCATTCCTTCCTCTTCAAGACACCCATGGGCTGTTTGGAAAAGGTATCAAGGAAAGGGGCATGAGAGAAGCCTGAAGTGGCACATTCCTCCCTGCCACTGTGATAGTCAGCAGAAAAAGTTATGGGGAGTTACTGTTATCTGAAACAGGGCTAACCCCCTCTGCAGAGCAGCTCCTTCTCTTCTGCAAAGTTACAGGGTGCAACAGGAGAGGCCAGAGAATTGCTACGGGTCCTGCTGTGGGGCTGGAGAGGGAATCCCTTGGCCGGATCTAAAGCCTATTGAAGTCAATGGAAAAACTCATTGACTTTCATGGAGTTTGGATCAGGCCTCCTGAGTAGAGCTGGGTGACATTTTTTTGGATGAATAGTTTTTTCCCTGAAAAATGCAGCATCAGATCAACCATAATTATTTATGAATTTGGCAAACAGTTCCAGTCAAAAAAAAAATCGGACAAAGTCTAAATATTTTGTTTTGACATTTTCTAAATGAAACATTTCAATTTGGGTTTGAAATGTTTTGTTCTGAAATTTAGTTAGCTTTATTTAAAATAAGTTTAAAAACACCCCCAAATTCAACAATCCCTCCTCCACCTCTCCCCCCAATCATTCTGAGTTAAACTAAGTGCTTTGTTCTACCAACAGTTGTTTTTTTTTTTGGCCTTTCTCCTTACTCAAGTCACACCCTCTCTTGTCTCCTGGATGAGGGTCGGGGGGATGACTGTTTAGAGCTTTTGCATTAATTTCTACCTTTCCACATATCGTTGCTAAGCATGTGGACCAGTGTCTACAGAAAGAGAAACTTTGGATTTATGGATACAGACCGCAACCCTGTCAAATTGAGATAACAGGTGTTTTGCCATGGTTTCAGTTTTGAAAGGAAGGGAACAGCTGTAGCTTGACTGGTGGGGGGTGGCTGCCCCTTGCCCAGTGTGGGACAAGAGTAGTGACTGTGCGCAGAGTGGGGGAGAGGGGCTGTGCTGGTGGAGAGTCCCACCAGAAAAGGGTCAGCCTGCCTTGATACTAGTGGTGGTGGGTGCTAGAAGCCTGCGGTGGCATGGAGCTGCAGGGGGCAGCCGCCCACTGCCCAGGGCACAGGCAGGGATGCTTGGGGGAAGCAGGCTGGGCCGGGGGAGAGACTCAGCCCCAAACTTTGGTGGAGCCGGGCCCCCATGCTCTGAATATTGCTGGAGCACAGGCACCACGGGCCCATACATCTCACCTCCGCTGGTGAGAGAAGAGAAACTGAGACTGGCTGGGCAAGGACACTGGGGGACAAGTGGAGGAAGGAAGGTTGGGCTTGGGAGGCTGGGACTGGCTGAACAAGGATATGGGCTGAAAGGCAAGGAGGAATGGGACTGGAGCAGTAGAGGAGCTGAGGGAGGAAGGGAGGGAGAGCGGCTGGACAAAGAAACTGGGACTAAGAACCAGCAGGAGGGAAGACAGAGCTGAGAAGGAACTAGGGTGCAGGGAGAGAACTGGGACTGGCTGGGCAAAGAGACTTTGGCAAGGATCTGGGAAGGGGGTAAACTGAGGGAAGGAGCCAAGAAGGAGTTAGGGGAGAAAGACTGAGATTGGATAAGGAACCCAAGAAGAAGACTAAGGAGGGAGCCGGTGGAGGAGACAGACAGATTAGACTTGAAACCAAGAGATGGCCTCTTAGACTGGCTGGGCAGGAGGAAGGAAACTGAGACTGGCTGGGCAAAGAGACTGGGATGTGCAGCCAAGAGTGGGGAAGAGCAAGGGCTGGGACAGGGACATGTTGGAGGGGATGAGGTAGAAGAGAGCAAGAAGCTTGGGAGGAATAGGCAGAAGATTCTGTGCTAACACCACTCCTTCCAGAGCCTGGAATGGAGCCAAGGTGCCTTAGTCTCACCATTCCTCTGCTGTCAGCAAATCACAGTGAAACACAATGGCAAACCATGTGTCTTATGGTTCTCACAGAAGACGACCAGTGACTATTGTTACCAGTTACTCTGGACCTGCTCTGGGGATGCATCATGCTGGTGTAGTAAAGGAGGCTGTTGTCGGTAGGACCATCTGCTTCATTTCTAGCAGAAGTTGGAAAGTCCGTGGTGAATGACAGGGGACTGCAAGAAGAGAAAGGATGGCCTCGTGGTTAAGGCAGTTGAGTAGTGGCCGGGTGAACTGGATTCTATCCCTGCCACTCCCACAAAGTGTGATGCTGGGCAAGTCACTTAAACAAAACCTTTCACAGGTGGTCTCTGATTGGGAGTTCCTTATCTGCTGTGCACTTGACTTGAAACCCTAGGACCTGATCTGCAGAAGTGCTAAGCACTAACCACTGAAGATGAAGTCTTTGGGAGCTGTGCTTGAATACATAAAGTGCTATCTAATGCTAATTACTCCGAAAAATCAGGACCTAGATATCTCATGTTGAGCATCCAAAATGAATGGATACCTTGTAATTTAATCTCTGAGGGCTCAGTTCCCCACCTGTAAAATAGATACTATCCCTTCCCCCACAGGGCTTGGTGAAGATGCATTCATTAATATTTGTGAAGCATTCTGATGGTGATGAGTGCCATAGAAAAGTTCATGAGGAAATTAATAATCCTGTCTTCAGAGCAGGGTTTGAATAGCACGCAATAAATAAGGCCTAAGGCCAACATTGAACAAAGAAGAGAAAACATAATATTAAGTAGTTGCTCACTAAATGAGCTCCATCCATTCAGAACGCTGACTGAGGCACGGGGATCCCATATACATGTGATCTTGTAATTAAAGACTGTATCCTAATGCATATATCCAAAGGGGCTGAACTAAGGTACCACAGCCTCCTTCATTCTGGTCTTTCCTAACTTCAAAGTGCTTGGTGTTGCAGCCTTAATAATGTTCTCTTAGGTGTGGGTGGGTGATTTGGTTTTGTGGTGGCACTTAGAGGTTTTAAACAAGAGCGAAGCCTCATTATGCTAAGCTCTGTGTAAACACATAGGAAGAGCAGGGCCGGCTCCAGGCACCAGCCAAGCAAGCTCGTGCTTGGGGCGGCAGATTCTAAGGGGTGACATTCCATCCAATCCTTTTTTTTTTGCTTCGCCGCTTCGACTGCCCCACAGGTTTTTTTCTTTTTTCTTTTTGGTTCCCCGCTCCAGCCGCCCCGTAGAGGGCGGCGGCATGGAGGAAGGGGGCGCCTTGCTGGGAGCGGGCTGCGCCCTCCATCTGCCCCAGCTGATGCCAGGTCTGTAGCAAGCCCGGCAGGTCAGCTAGGGCCTTCCCTCCCCGCTGACCGGAGCGGTGCGGAGCCCTCCCAGCAGGCAGCGTGGCAAAAGCCCTGGCCGCCCCTCTTCTCTCTTCCCCCCCGCTCCCTCCCCCCCGCCCCCGCTGACCGGGGCACATCTGCAGCGCTGGGAGTCCCCCTGCACCTGCGCTCTGGCCGCCCTGCACAGGTTTTTTTGCTCTGCCGCTCCAGCTGCCCCGCAGGTTTGCCTTTTTTTTTTCCTTTGGCTTGGGGCAGCAAAAAAACCAGAGCCAGCCATGAGGAAAGGCAGTCTCAGACTCAAAGGAATTACAAACTGTAGCCTGTCCCCTGAGATGTGGCTCTCACGGGAAGAACTACAGCTTGTAAACCCTTTGAGTCTGAGACTGTCTCTTCCTGTGTGTTTATAGTTTGCTACTGGGAGCAGCTTCCCTCCTCTTCTCAGATGGGCTGGGTCCTGGTTCTCCTGTGTGCTTTCTAGTGACACCTGGTGTCTCCACCCAAGGTGATGCCTCATTGTGCCCAGGTCAGAAGGGCTGATGTTCCTTGGGGAAATGAATAATGTTACAGTGTTAGCAATGAGTCTAAAACCCACTACACAAGAAACAAAGTACATCCACACAAACCGCAGCAAAGAAATGACCCATCTAAAACGACACTGGGCTTTATTGGGAACTGGTAAATACAGTCTGGCAAAGGATAGGGTTAGGGTTAACTAATAAGTACTAACACATCAACCAGTTCCCTATCTCCCAGCACTAACAGCTCTTCCCAACCCCCAGACCTCTCCTTGCTATCTTCCCAGGCCAACAGTACACTGAGGATGAGTCTGGAGATAAGTGCTGCAATGCTGTGAATGGAGGCAGGCTTAAACTAAACAAAATGAGTCCTCCAACAGTGTCTTCTCCCCTGGGTGGTGTAGGTCCTTTCCTGGCTTTCTGTTTGGTATCCTGTGGAGGCCTTGGCTGGCTCATGGATCTCTGCAGCTCTGAATGCTGCTCTCTGCAGGGCTGGAACTGTCTGGCCCATGCACTAGCTCACACTGCAGTTCAAAGACTCTGTTTGCACGGAGAGGGAGTTAATCTGAGACCACGTAGGCAGTTCTGTTTCTCTCTCAGCTCCAAAACAGCATTCTCACTTGGTACTGCTGCCAAATTGGGTTAAGCCAAAACAAAAAATTGGCAAATATATAAAACTTAAGTTGGTAGAAAAATCTGATTCTTTTTTAAAGGGTTTAATCTAAAAGTTTAAAACATTTAACAAAAATTTAAGACGTTCTTGAGTATCTTTTGTACCTTGAAGGGGCTAAGAAGGAAGAAAGAGGGACAGATGTGGAGAGAAACCTGTCCACCCAGAGGAACAAGTGGACACTTCAGGCAGACATAAGGATAAGGGGTGAGAATGAGGGATGGAGGAACACACAGTCACTCTGCAAAGTCAAAGTAAGTCTCACACCACCCATCTCACCTCACAAGGAAACACAAGTGAGGAAGAGCCACATGCTGTGTCTCCCCTCTTTCTGGAGGGACAGGATGAGTGCTTCATAGCCAGTCCCAGTAACACACTCATGCTTTCACACTCAAGTAACAGGCTAGTTTGCACCAAACCATCCTCCACCAAAGCTCCTCCAATTCAAATTCTGTGCAAGACTTTTTCAAAACCAGTGATCAGAAAGCAAGAAAAAGTACATGTGTGTGCACACGCTAGGGCTCTGTACAAGGCTGTGTATGATCAATGCCTGAAGAGAACTGAGGTGGGCTGGGAGATGCAGGGAGCTGGGGGGCAGATGCCTGCGAAAGGTGGGGCTGCGTGTGCTATGTGTCTAGGAAGATGCAGGGGACACAAGGGTAATGGGTGCCTGCTAGAGGCAGAGTGTGTGTGCTGGGTGCCTGAAAGAGGTGGGGAGGTAGGGGTAACCCCAGTTCACAGTCATCCCCTCCCCATTGCACATCCCTTTTGTGAGCAGGTACCAGATGCCTGACCACAGGGGCACAACCTGAATTTTCCTAAGGAGGGTATGTGTATGGGATTCTCCTCTTCATGTTTTTAGGACTTTTCCCTTCCTCTCCTTCCCCCCAGAGAAACTAGGGCCAGCCATGACCTTTCCTCCCTCCCCCTTACCCCATACAGACCCTGAGTGGCAGAAACCTCCCTCCTCCCTTCCCTGAACAGACTGGACTGGTTGGAATTTTCCTTCCCATCCTCTCCTCCCTCTATGGTCAAGGAAGCACTGGTCTTGTACCCTGAGTCTCCCTAGGAATGCAGCAGCCCCTATGTGGGGCCAATCACAAATATATAGAATTGTGGGAGGTGATAGATAAGGGACAGCCGGACTGAGCTGTCCAACACTGGATCACTACTGAAAAGAAACAAAACACTAGCTCCAAAACTTAGCCTGTCCCCTCCCACTGAGGGGCTGAGCAGCCCTGGCTCATCATTGGCCCAGCAAACTGCTTGTGCATGTCAGTGCAGCCTCCCTACAGCCTTAGTAGAAGTTTAGTCCTTCTGTCTCCATTCATACTGGGAAACGGTGTGGTGGCAGAGGGCTCAGGTTGCCATTATTGTTGTAGTTGTATTGTTATAGGGAGTATGATCCCCAAGATGCTCAGCCCAGAGTTCTAGAAGCTGGCAAACTTCAAATGAGGCTTACAAATCTAACTAGAGGAAGGGTGGAAGCAGTCACCAAGAGGTGAAGTGACTTGTTCAAGGTCATGCATCATGGCTCCAGAGCTAGGAGCAAAACCCGAGTCTCCTGAATCCCAGCCCAGTACATCATCCATTGGCCCATGCTGCCTTGCTGATCTTGTTACCCTAAAATTTAAACACTAATTAAATTACCTACAAATCTGTCTAATTTAACAAAAGGGGTAAACAAGGTTGTGGTCCACCCTACAGGAATTGCCAGAGTATTACCAGTGGGTTTGTCTCTGATGTGCATCGGGCTTCCCAGAGCAAGCTAGTCTTGCTAATCCCTGAAAGGACACGGATACAGCCTTCTGATCAAGAATGGACACAAGCAGTAATTCTTGGAAAACAAAAGAATGATTTATTTAAAGGAAATAAGTGGTTATAATGTAGTGAATGAAGCAAGGAAGGATACATAGAACATAGTAAAATGCAACAGAGTTACATTAAAGAATTAAAGTGCCACAGCAAAATAAAAGACACAGACTACACAGAATGTTTTTAACACGTAAGAAATACAGTGGTTTCAGTGTAACAAGCACGTAGGGGTCCCGCATACACAAAGGCTTTTACACTTAATGTTCCAATTAATCTTGTGATTAATACAATGTAATATGCGTGGCCTCTATATACGCATATGAGAAATCATTATCACATGTACAGATTAAGAATAAAACAGTTACTTCACATTCACATTGACATTTAACATCTAACAAACACTTAATACCTAACACTACCTATTTACATTAATATTTACATTCACATCCTGTGAGGGCTGATCAGGCTGGTCACGGAATGAATAGGGGAGATCTCACTCATATCACTGGCATCCAGCCTTACTTACAAGTGAAACCCACACATTCCTTAACAATAGATAGAAAAATCAGACTTACGCTCCTTCTTAGATCCCCTCTGTTACATCTAAGGATCCTTCTACTCTGTCTTATGGTTAGTTGAGGTGGCCATTCGATCTTGGAGAAAACTCCTGAGGTGAAACCTGCCCTCTGCTGACAGATCCAGAAGCCTGTGCTGTCCTAAAAGCTATTGCCTTCTTCGTTGGCTGGGTTGCTATAGTAGCCATTGCCAGGGTAATCTCAGGGTTCTGCTGCTGCTGCTGCTTCTCAGGAAGATGTTTTCCAGATAGCATCTTTTCTTACCAGGTGACTTGCAGCTTCTGTTCTCCACTGACCCCCAAACCCACTACTTTGAGTTTAGCCTGCTGGCTGTTGGCCTTATATGCTGCTTGCGTGCTCAAGGTCAGCTTATTAACATAATTTATTAACCTGGTTCAACCAATCAGAGTCCAGATATTAACATATTTTCTCTCCTGTCTAGTTCCGCCCCTTTTATTAGCATAATATCACATGTGCTCACATGTGTTTGCCTGTAATTAGCATGCTGTCACTCTAGAAGTGCTCTTCCCCTGATGCCATCTTGGATTCTAGGACTTTGCTGAGTCATTCTCCAGTACTACATCATCCCTATAGCTACCACCTTGGTCAGCCATGTTGGATTTTCTAAATTTAAACGTAACGTTAAGGCTTTAATTAAGTAGAAATTAATCTTAAAACTAATTACTGTTCATGCAAACTAAAGGTTCTGATATTGTCACCATGCTTTTTATGTCCAATTAAAAGAAGTGTAATTTCATGATATTTAAACCCTTTCTGAGGTTTTTCTGCAAGCTTCTTATCAGAGTGCTGCAGGGTTTTTCAAAACAGCTGAAAGCAAAAATCTCTCATTACAACACATCTTTTGATTAATCATAAAGCTCTCAAAAGGTTGAGCAGAGTTCTCTGAAATAAATTCAGCAGTTTCAGAGAAAGACAGTTTCAGTTCTAGCATAATTTCAGTCCATACACAAATTCTTTCTATACTGGCCATTTCATGTTATATATATGCTTGGATTTCCATTTTTGCAAAATCTGCCTCCTTGCCCTAAAAAAATAATATAAAATAAAAGCAACTTCTCTCCTTCTCATCTCAAGTCCATTTCCTGGATTATGGTTTTGGACCAGACTGTGACATTAAAGCACAGCCTGGAATATGGGGCAGTGAGGAGCAATAATTTCTCAGTGGAAGCATTGAGGCATTGAGCCAGCTGACCTCAGTAGGGCATTAGAATTCAGAACTGAATCCCCAATCAAAGCAAACCTCTTTACATTTATAAAGAATATGAAAACAAGAGAACATGAGCTAAAGTTTAATTTAGGACCAAATGAAAAGTTTAGATATAAGATTTTCAAGGAAAAAATAACAGAATTCCAGCAGAAAGATTTGCTGAATGGATAAGGGAAAAAATGATTTGACAGAAAAAGCACAAGGATTGTGCTATGATAGCCTTTGAGGCCTTTCCCCTCGGATTTCTTGTTTTATCACATTTTTCTAAAACACAACACCCACAACTGTTTTTCCTCATTTATCAAAGCATTAAATTGCCAGTGCTTTGCCCTAACTTAAATCAAGGAAGTAGCAATGTTAGGTTTAATTAAAAACAGCAAATATTTGTACAGCTGTCCTTGGTTTCACAGCACAGAAATAGGTTTAGCATCAAATCTTACAGTTTTAAGTCCCCTGGGAACCATATAGAAAAACATATAAGAGCCTTCTGGCTCACTTTCCAAAGCCAGAAATACCTTTTTTGAAGTTATTTCAGGTAGGACTCTTTCACCCTTCCTATTTCCAACTACTTTTCTGCTTGAATAGGGATTTTTCCTCACTCCAAAAAGAGCACTGTCAGGCTTACAGGTTTAGATTATCTGATGCACCTTGGAGTTGATAATAAAATAACAACAAAAGCAGAGAAATAAACATTTTAACTTTACCAACAACAATTTCAGCCTTAATATACAAAATAATAATAATAATAATTGATTGATGATCCTTCTCACCACAAGTTTCCCATTTCCTAGAAGCAGGCACTTCATTTCTCTTGGAAAACCAGTGTCAATCCAGAAGTCTTGTTTACTGTAGTGAGGGACCATTACACTCCCCTTGGAGGGCAGAGCCTTCATCACCCCGCCGCCCTCACTGGAAGTATAAAAGGCTGGCCCTGCAGCACAGTCAGAGGAAAGCCTGTTTAGGAGAAGGATGCTCTGCTGATTTGGCTGTGTCCTCAGGAGGAACCCTTACCGGGCAGTGCCCAATCCACAGATGCTGGCAAGGACTGGTTTGGAGTGCCTGCTGCCATCTACCCCAAGGAGCTGGAGGAGGCCGGGAGGCTAGTGGTACTGAACCCTGGGGTGGCAGGAAGTGGCCGGGGCAGCCCCAAAGCAGCTGGCTGCAGAGCCAGATGTGGCTTAGTCAGCGTATTGTGGCTGGATCCCTGCTGATGCAGGGACAGTCAATCCTGCCCCTGCCAGGGCCCTGGGCTGGGATGCGGTGGAATAGGGTGGGCTAGTGTTCCCCTGACCCCCTACACTGTGCAAGGAGGTTCTAGCTCTGAAGAGGAGCCTCCCTTACCAGTCACCCTTAGAGACTGTTTTGTTTGCTTCAACCTGAGCTGACTCAAGCCCAGGCCCCAGCCCCCAGCTCACCTGTAGACTGGTTTTGCTTGCTGGCTGCCTGAGCTCTTCCCAGGCCACAACCAGCCCGGATAGACTCTGTTTAAGGGCTGACTACTTGAGCTACCCAAACCCCTGGCTAAAACCTGACAGTGACTATTAATTGCCCAGCCCTATTGTGGGCTCTTGGCTGTCTTGCAGACTCTGGTCCTGGCCAGACAGGACCGGCCTGAGTGGCCTCTCTCTAAGCAGGAGAGTGAGGGACCATTACAACTATGTTTATGTGCCTTCTAATTGACAGATGGGGGCAACCTGAATGAAAGCAATTTTAAACTACTGTAAGCCTGTTAATAATAGAGTTGAGCCTGAGCTGCAGAGTTCAGACTGAGCTCTTAACATCGCTGAAGTTTGGAGGTGTTTGGATGTAAGGTTTTGCTTCTCTCCCTACTCTCATTTTAAAATTACTCACTGAAACACATTGTAAAATCCTTCCTCTCCAAAGGGAGAGAGACTTTAAAAATTTCGGACACGAGTCCAAAATAAGTCTCCCTTTCCTCCCTCACCCCTCAAATGAGAGAGAGTTAATAGATCTCATCCCAGGAGAAACCATAAGGATTTATATCAACTAGTGGAAACACATTAAAAGAAATGTTACAAATTTAGGCACCCACACAAAATACAGTGCGTATGGAGGTATTTCTCCAGAAAGGATAAGAAACCAGCTGCCTGTCTGAAAATGTACACATGAGAAGCTCCATGGAGCTTGGGTCCAAGAAATACAATGAAGGGCTGATCTTTTTAACAAGTGCTGAAATGAACCACACCTATTGACCCCAGGCTGAAGGGAAGGGGCAGGCGGCCACCCACTGGGGGAAGAGATAAGAAAAGAAGGGATGGGAAAAGAGGGGGAGGGGAAAAGGCCAAACAAGGTTTAAAAACACTCCATCCCGTGGAGGGGAACAGAAGCAAGAGAGCTGATGGCCAGATCAGTACCTTTATTTGTCTCTCTCAACCACCAGCTGGTTGCTCTCCAAACTCTGCAGCTCTTGCACCACCAGCAGCAAGGTGAGGATGCCAGAGCCTGCCATCCCCACTACAAATTGGACCAGGCCTCTCCACTGCTCAGCATAGGTATGGCCCGACTCTGTATGACATGGGACTGGGCCTGGATGCAGCCAGGTCTAGTCGGGCTCAGGAGCAGGAGGAAGGCAGAAGAGCAGCAAGCAAAACATCTGAGGGGGAAGAAGAATGTGGATCCCAGACTCTTTCCAACCCAGGTGAGCCCAGGCCAAAGGATTCAAGACAGCTGGGCCCAGCCAGGCCCCGAACACTTACACAGATTACTGTGCACTGCATGCTGTCCCGAATAGTAGATTCAACATCCCAGCTTGTCAGTGTGGAACAGACTCTCCTGCTCCCTCTGTTTCAGGAACATCCTTTTCCTATTCACCTAAAAGTAAGTAGTGAGAGATCAAAGGACTCTTGTCCTGGGCTTCCTTCTGCAAATGGGCAGTTAATTGCACTGTTCAGGACATCCTTGTATATGCTGGATTCCAGGGCTATCCGGGGTGTTGGGGGAGACGTGGGGCAATTTGCCCCAGGCCCTGCAGGGGCCCCCATGAAAATATAGTATTCTATAGTATTGCAACTTTTTGTTATGGAAGGGGCCCTTGAAATTGCTTTGCTCCAGATCACCTGAATCCTCTGGGCAGCCCTGCTGAATTCTGTCAGACTGACTGGTGCAGTTTTATTTACGTTAATTTGCAATGAAGTAATTACTCCAAATCATTTTAGGATTGTACAGAGTTTACAAAAAGTTATAAAGTCAATGACAATCCTTTGTGCTAGCACCGCAGGGGTACAAATGCGCTTTTGTTGTAGCTGGGGTTAGTGATGCTTTAAACCATAAGTTAGGACGCAAAGAATTTTTTTTAGGCGATATTTACATTTTCCACATAAAGCCTCAAACTCCCATGTGCTGTTATGGTACCTGAAGAGCCCCAGTCAACAAATATGAAGAGACAAAGGGTGACTTTTAAGTGAAATGTCGATTTTCATCGAGTAAGAGAACTAGCGTATATGATTCCAGAATGACAAGTTATATCTATAGCTGAGATTTAGTGAACATATGTAAGATGCGGTCCTCATTTTGCTGGTAAAAGGGTGGTGCATATTATCACAAGAAAAATTCTTGTGGCCCTTTGACATTCAAGAAAAAACCATGCATAGGGGACTGGGTAATTCATGTGTGTGTGAAATAGTCCATCACCTGCTAGTCTCTGGGTTCAAATTTGGTGCAGCTTGATTGTGGCCAAAAGTCACTACCCTTAGGATGACTTATTACGTAAAATGAATTGTAGTCTCTGTCCAATTTTTCACAACAGATATACACATCACAAAAAGCACATTTCACCCCAGTTCATATTCTTTTTGATCTTTCTAACAGAGACCATAAATTGAATCAATATACTGATGTCTCTACCCTTTCACCTTAGCAGGCAGACCCTCCAAGTGCAGATTGGCATTGGCAGGGCAGCTGGAGCTATATCTGTTCAGTGAAAAACACATGTCAACATTTTCAGAAGTTGCTTCTGATTTTAGGTGCCTGAGTATTTGAGTGCCCAGTCTGAGAAATGTCAGGGACCTGATTTATTCAGAGGTGCTGAGCACCCATGACTTCAACTGAAGTTGTAGCTGGTCAATACTTCTGAAAATCAAAACCAAAGTATCTCAAAAGCTGGGCACTCAACAACTGAGGCACAAAAAAAAAAATAATCACAGGCTACCTTTGAAAATTTTGGTCTAGATTATTTCAGTGTCCAGGTGTATTAATCTAAGACTTTTCACCAGAAATAAATTCACTTGTGGGGGGTAAGGAGTGAACGAGGAAAAAACCTTGTGTGAAGTGGAAAAAGTCAAGAATTTAAAAAATAAATCAGGTGAAATGGGTAGACCTAACATTCCTATGCTATTGAAAAATGAATGTACAATTGTTTATTGGAATGTTGTAATATTGACTTTCCAATATGACACCGTCATTGCTAATATGTAAAAATAAATAATATTCTTCATTAGCACAAATACTAACCAGATAAAATACATCCAACTCAAAGAAGGCTTTATTTTCTTTCTTTTTTTACCCAGAAGAGCTTTAATATCTGTGTGGGTGAATGTATATTTTAGATGCCACTGGGAATAACACTAACTTTGGATTCTCATATTACTATTCTACTTGAAGTCAGGTTAGATCTTTTCTTCAAGGAATGCCCATTATCAGGACCAACTGAACACTGGGATTTTCCTGGGTCAGTTTCTATGGCTAGGTTAAATAAATTCTGCAGTGTGTTTCCATAAAATCTGAGTAATTTAATTAGGTCTTTTAGCTGTGAATAATTGCTGTAGGTTTTAGTTTTAAAACAGTTGGATTCCCAGGATTCAGTTTACATGTTCATCCTGCCGGGAAATTTAGATGGGAAAAGCCTCTTACAACTGAACTTTTAGCTGCAGTTCTCAGATGAGATGGCCATAACCTCTCAAACAGAATAAAAATAGCAGCTGTCCATTCAGTCACACTTCCTACAGCCAAAACACAATCAATCATTCTCAGAGCACAGAAATGCTCTTAAATGCTAAATGGCCAGCTTGGTCTCAGTCATACCATAAATACATTCATTACTTGCTACAGTTGATGCTCTGTGGGGCTCTTCCAGACAGTCCAGAAATGCATCTGATGGTCTTATTTATATTTTTATTGGTGGTGTCAGTTGAAAAAAAAAGTCACAGGTTGCTATAAAAGTGGCCCAAAAATATAGCTACATGTGGCTTGTGAAAAAAGATCCAAACAACTGGCATTCTAACACAGTAAAAAGTGCATAGTCCAGAGACTACCATAGACCTGAAAGCAATGCTTTTTCTAGCTCCCAGGATGCATCAGACGATATTGGCCTGGGAAACCTGAGAGAAGTGGCTCAGTGTCAATTTATGATGGAAGGTTAAGCTCCTGTGAGAATTCTGACGGACTTTCCTTTAAGTTTGACAGGTCACTTACTGGCATCATCATCCACAAACAATATACTAGTGACTTTGGATTTCAGACATCCATGCTAAAATAATATATGTTTCTCTACCATAATTATACATTTCCAGGGTGAACAGATCAGTTAGTACAGTACTAAAAGTGAGAGATTTTGTATTTTGGGCAGCACTTTGCATGTATTTGAAAAGAAAACATAAAATGAAAAGATTCCTGAAATGGGAGTGTGCAGCTTCCCAGTGCTATAGGCAGGTGCAGACTTCATGACCACTGCTCTTTGATAACATCCTGCCTCCTGAGCTGGAGTAACTGAGGAGTCACTGAAGTGTTACTAACTCAGAAATGTATAACAAGATTGGATTGGACTAAACTGGATCTTAGCCAGCTGGAAATGGAATATAAATTATACTAGGAAGTTAAAATAACTATCACAGTTTCAAAACAGTTTTGGTATTTTTAAAAAAATAGTGCTTGTGAAAGGTGGCAGACGGACAGTTCTGGATAGTGCGAACTGCCTGACAATGCGAGTTCCCCATGCCTCGCCACTGGTGTTCTGTCGCTAGGTGTGAGGGAGACTCCATGATCATAAAGGAATAAATCCATCTGGGTGAAGCTTTATGCCTATTTGTTGCCTCACCGTGTTAGATCTTCAACTGGTGTAAACTGGCATAGCTGCATTGAAATCAATGGAACTATGTTAATATACACCAGGAAAGAAGTGGGACTCTGTGCAGGCGTAAGTGAGTGCACAGGGGGACCTCTTTGTAGAATCAAGGTCTGCATCCCTAGTCTCTCTGCTAAGACTGTCAGCAACAGTACCACTGTTAGTTGATTTTTGTTTTTCTGCTATATTGAGAACAATATATAGGGAACAGAACTGAAACCATATGCTCACTCAGCAGCCAACAGATGTGACATCAGAAACTACTGACCTAGACTAGAGTCAAACTGGAGGACTAGAAGAGCTAGGCTCTGTATCCCAGCTAGGCTCTTTAGCTATGATAATCTTTGAAAAATACTGTAATGCCAACACATTATTCACTCAGAAAATGGCCAGGATATAGTGCCAGCAACACAAGCACTATGCTCTTTTCTCACATGATTTTCATCATTTTTTCCAAAGCGCCATAGAACTGATAGTTGTTGCAATAAAGTATTTGTAATTACACTTAATAAAATCCTATTTTCTGAAAGCTGATTTCTGACCCAAAGGGAAGGTTCTCTTTTCCCACAAAACAACTGGCTCTAGAGTAGATGATACTCTGATTCATAAAGAGTGGCTTAGTGGTGATGGCAATCAAAAAATTGACTTTCATCAGAATTCTTATAAAACAGCAACAGAATCTTTACCTGCCACCACACATTAAGCCAATTACGTGCACACACACGCACTTTTTTGGGGTAGCTAATGAGGTTATAACATAATTCCCGTATCTTCTAGCAATGATTTTCATTCTTACAGTAATTAATATGAAGATTGACCATGGAGAGGTTGCTCCAAAGTGCAAACTATAAGCATCATTTTAAGTTGTTTGGGTATATTTAAAATGTTGACAAATGAACAATTTTTGGTTTTATTTCTAACAGCACGGAGATCATTTTTGGAGTGTCCCCAGAATCACTATGAATTCAGTGAGAAAATAGGTACTCATGGCTACATGACATTAACAATCTCTTCACCCTGACTATTGCTCTGTACTCCGCATTTGTGCTTGCTTTGTTAGAAAGAGGCTATGTGGTGGCAAACCACAGGATGACTGGTTTTAATTTTTTCACACAGTGACTTTATAAGAAATTATTAATAGCTATATAATTTTTTGTGAGAGATGACTCATCAGAAACAATACATAAAAATCTTCCTAAATATAAATGTTCTGAAACATCAGGGTTGGAGGGACTTTAAGACGACCACCCCTACAAATGTTCCTTCAGAAGAAGTTGAGGCTTATTGGCAGGGAAGCTTGCGTTATACCTCTTCTGAGGAGAGAGGACTCAAATATTTAGTGTTGTCATTGTGGCACTGTAGGGGACTGCGGAAGACTGTGTCATGGCCTAGCTAGGGTGTCCCCGCTTTCTCGGCGGCCTTGTGAAAAGCCCCTGCTTGCTAAGTGGCCGGTCATTGTAGGACACAGCATGCCAGTTATAACTTGCTTTTAACTGGTTGAAACCAGTTTGTATGGCCTTAGGCCAAAGGGCGGACATAGCCTGTGGGAAGTCCCTTTTTGCATATGTATGAGTTGCTTTTGTATTGTGTATATATAACTGTATGCTCCTGGTCCGCCTTTGGACTCCGACCCAGGCCGAGCTGAGCTTTGGTGCTGGGTTCCCCGCCTAAGTGACAGCAATGTCCAGGGTCCCCATTGCGGATGTGTCACTTTACCTTCATTAAAGCCAAATAATGTGTGTGTGGGCCTCATCCTTGCAGAGCACTCAGGCACTTAACAGGCACCTTTTACAAATGTGAAATAAACTCTTTTCAAAGGTGGGAGAGGGAAGAGAGGAAGAGAGGAAACCCCAAGAAAATGAATATGTTTTTAATTTTCTGAGAAATAATATTTTGCACTTCTATAATGCTTATATTTTCAAACTGCTTTACAAACTTTAGCTAATTCTCTCAACATCCCTATGCAATAATGCTTACTTATGTCCATTTTATAGACGAGCAAATTAAGGCAAGGAGCTTAAAGCACTATCTTCCCTAAATATTTTACTGTGTTTTAAGCACAATGGCTCCCCAGCCATCTACTAATATTGACTGGACTTGCCCATTTAAATAGGGCCAAACCATCTTATAATTACATTAAAAAACTTCACTTCCATTGTGCTTCTTTTCAAGACAGGCATTATGATCTATTATTTGTATTATGGTAGCACCTATAGGCCTCATCTCAGATCAATACTGGTCCACGCTAGAATTTGGCCAAAAATTTCCACCGTTGCTTCAGTTCCACCGATGGTACCAGCAGTGATGGAAGCAGTATTATAGACAAGGCACTTGGTGGCTGCAGGCCTTTCAGCCACGATGTTGTCTAACACTGCTTACAGCAGATATAAACAACATGGTGGTTAAAATGCTAATGAATGCCAGCAACATTGTCTGCACTATTGCTACTATAAGTGGAGCTGAACCGGGGATAGTCATTGTGAAAAATTCTTGGTAAAAATGCCTGAGGTAGACACAGCCACTTAGCAAAAGAGCAGACTGGAACTTAGAATCTTCTATATTCCAACTTCATAACAAATCCGCTAGACCAGGCACTTGTGAGCATGCTTAAGACAGAAACAATTTTCCTGACTGCAAACCATAAAGATCTACTTGATTTATCTATTTAACGGTCAAAAGTAAAAAATGACAGAACTAAACAGGCCTTATTCTCTTTAATGGTGTCTTGTTAAGGATAGCATTATCATAAACTAAATTACACTAGTAATTAACACTCAATATATTTACAATAGTGATCAAAAATAAAAGCTGTTCAAGTAGAAATGTCCTACTGATTCAGCTCAGTGTCAAGTGACAAATATCCAAAGCACTCAAAGACTGGTTGAATATTTTAAATCCTAATTTTAAGAGATTTGGAGCTAGTGGGCCATGCAGTTCTTATTCTGGTGTAGCTCTGCCAGTGCCATGCGGGATATTAACTCATCTGTCTAAACATATGGGTCTTGACAAACAACAGCTGCAGGAAGGATATGCTCCTGCGCTGAAACTGAAAACACTTCAAATGAAATCACTGCAAATATTTATTGTGTTAGTATTTTAATAGAAACTATGAACCACTTGAGCTATTGCTCTCTATCACTTCAGTTCACAGGTTTAGAACAGTGGAGCCCTAATACAGAAGGGCTTTTCTAGTAAGCACACTTTTCTATTTACTTCAGTTAGCATCCAGTTTTTTCTTTGAAAGGAGAAAGAATGAAAAATTTCATTTTCTATCCTGTATCCCAAAGTTCCAATGTGCTGGAAACCTGGAAAAGCTGGCATCACTAGCTTGTTTACTTATTCAAATATATTAAGAGGTAAAATAAATTGCACTACGGATTTTATATCTAGAAAATTTCTGAATTCTACTAAAGGGAGCTCTCTAGATCAGGATTCGAAAGGTGACCTTCAAAGGAACAATCAAAATATTTTTTTTTTTAAAGGAAAAAAAATTGCTACTTACCTAGGGTCATGCCTTAGTGCTCCCCAGTTTTCCAGTGTTGGGGACATTCCACAATGATGAAATCTCCGCACCTGCAGCAGATGTCCAACTAATGCCAGAGGACTTCTAGGTGGTCTAAAACCAAACTGGTTAGTTTTGGATTATTTTTGTGCCAATTGCTCACCCCTGCCCTCTTAGTGAGGTCATTCAGCACATATTTCAGTGTTCACTCCTTTTTGATGTTTTGTTTGCAAATCCCCTTTAATGTTACCATAATGTAGCAGGTACTGCCTAGATTAAACACATTTGTGCAGTTTTAACAGGGCTTTATTTGAAGTAATGGAGCTTTGGCCCATGAGGGGCTTGAACCTGCATTCCTTTAAGAATGACAGCTGATAACAGAGTCTAAACTCAGTTCTTACAAAGCTAAAAGCGCAAGCCTTTACCATTTCAGAGAAAGGACCAAGCATATTAATTAGAAGAAAGTATCAGAGGGGTAGCCATGTTAGTCTGGATCTGTAAAAGCAGCAAAGAATCCTTTGGCCCCTTATAGACTAACAGACGTTTTGGAGCATGAGCTTTCGTGGGTGAATACCCACTTCATCAGATGCATGTCGTCATGCATCTGACGAAGTGGGCATTCACCCACGAAAGCTCATGCTCCAAAACGTCTGTTAGTCTATAAGGTGCCACAGGATTCTTTGCTGCTTTTAATTAGAAGAAGTAGCAGACTCATAAGCCTCTTAAGTGGAGCAGCTACTATAGGGGAATAAAGATCAACGTTCTCCTAAAGTTCATCTGGAACATTCATTATGTAACAAAATGAACACGAATGTTCCAGATGAACCTTATTATGTAACAAAACAAATACATTAACACACATGATGTTAAACACTACTTTGCACCAAGTGTAGACAAGAATGAAGTGTGTTTAAAAAGCATTAGTGAGCATCCCCCTAGGGTTAACCATGTCCACCTAACTTTTAAAACATGGTTGGCATGGTCTACACTAGATGCAAAGTCATTTGGTTAGAACTGGTTAATTAGCACATTGTTCAACACAATGCATTTCCCTAGTGGACACAGGCCATGCTGTGGATTATACTTGCGGAGCAAGTTCTCAGGGAAGCCAGATGGCCTTTTGGGTGTGCAGGAATATCAAAATCAGGCCAGTGACAGTTATCACAAATTAAACTACTAAAATTATGGTTAATTGAAAGATATTTTTTAATATGAAGCTGCTAAAGATCAGTGGAGACTGGTGAAATTTAAAAGCGGGTAGGTGAAACTGACACAAGTTTGCATGTCATGACACTTTGCAGCAATGTGTAAAGATCAGAGATGAAAGTTCATGCTGAAGGTTTCTGTTTAGGAAGATGTGCTGTGCGTGGCTAAAGCATTACTTGTCCTTCATTTCTTTTTGGTTTGGCTTTCAGGATAGCATTGAGTTTAGAAACATCTGCAGTCACATGGCTTTACAGTTGGAGGGGCAGCGATTTGACAGAGACTTACATGCAGCACACCAGTGTTTGAGGATCATTGTTGAGAAACTGATTGATTCACTTACAGTTTTCCCCTCAGATTTGTATGCAATAGCCCTAGCTTCACTGAGACAAATCTTACAAAACCTCCCAGAGATGTGAAACAGTCACACAGACAAGAATGACTAATATGTGTAAGAGGTGATAGTACAACCCTATCTCTCAATTGCCTTCAAAATTATGTGTAGTTTGAAAGGTTGAATCTGAAGCCTCCGCTCACATGAGTGATCCCGTTGACTTCATGTGAATAAGGACTTGATAATTAAGAGCCCAATCCTGCAAAATGTTGAGCACTCTTTGTCTTCCTGGTCAAAGTGGTATGAATGGGAATTGAGGGCACCTCCAGGAGTTGATCTGCGCCTTGCAGAATTGTGCCCCACATGAACAAGGACTGTAGAGTTGGACTCTAAAATTGGGACACACTGGTGAAAAGAATGGTGGTGGAGAAGAGGACTGGACCTTTGGAATTCTGTTAACCTACATCACTGTCGGTGAAAACATGTTTTCAAATCATTCTTTGTGCTAGTTTGATACTTCAGAGACAAAAAGCGCTTACATAAGAATGTAACTTTATCACCAGGACAACACATCTGAGAGGTATGTTGTGTGAAGAGTATTTAAAGATAGCTTTAAAAAGAGATGCTCTCTAGAGTACTTTACTACACTGATCTGAAACAACTGATCTGAAGGGTTGCCAATTCAGAAAAGGAAAAAGGGGGAACATTTTTGGACCCAATAGGTCACTGTTAAAAATAAATACAGGTAAATAAAAGCACTCAGTAGTCAAGCACGTGAATGCGAATGGAAAGCAGACAGAAGGGGCACGAAGTGTGGCCAAAGCAAATGTATTCACAGAGTTAAACATATATTTGTGGAAATTGCTTTGCAAAACTCACCCAGCTTTAGTGACTGCACAGCACACAGATATACAACTCTGCTCGTGTACTGCCAAACCAGGAGTTTCCATAGTCTGAGATTTTTCTGCAGCGGCATGTGACAGGGAGAAATTTAGCTCAATTTTTATCTTACTTGTGTATGGATGAAGGCATTCTGCAGAGAGTACGAGATAGAAAATTCTCTCTTTCCATTGGCTAAGATAGTGAATTTCCACGATTACTTTCCACATGTGACTCTGTATACTGACTGATTTGCCATATTTTATGTTCACATGAGAGTCTTTTTAACACTACACTGGTGCCGGTCTCAGCTATAATTAAGGCTACATCAGCCCTTCCTTTATAAAAACACCTTTTTGGTGGTGTTTCTTAGCTTGAATAGAGACTTTTGTTTTGCGATGAAACTTTGTCTATGGTGGGTCAGCCCAGTAGGCTCAGTATTAGTTTATAAATTGGAAGAAAACCCATGAAAATGTATTTCCAAAGAAGAAATTAAAAAAAAAAAGAGCTTTGGAGTGTCTCTTGTTTGTGAGAGTCCCTTCCTCCTGTGACATTGCCCTCTATATGATTTTATGAAAATATGCAGTGACGTGATCATGTCACCTGGTACTGGAATCCATCTTAAACCTGGTGTTTTTCCATTGAGAAGGAGGGGTGGGAACCCAGAGAGGGACAAAGGATCCCCGCCTTGTGCAAAAGATATATAAGGGGGTGGAACAGAACAAAGGGGGCTGCAGTCATGAGAAATCCTCTAGCTACCACCTGAGCGGAACAAGGACTGTTCCAGGGGAAAGGATTGTGCCCAGACTAGGAAGGCGTCCGGTCTGTGAAAGAAGCTTATTGAAACATCTCTGAGGGTGAGATTTTTCTCTGTATTCAGTTTCCTTACTGTATTAGGCTTAGACTTGAGTGCTTTGTTTTATTTTGATTGGTAATTTACTTTATTCTGTCTGTTATTACTTGGAAACACTTAAATCCTACTTTTTGTATTTAATAAAATCACTTTTTACTTATTTAACCCAGAGTAAGTATTAATACCTGGGAGAGTAAACAGCTGTGCATATTTATCGGTATTATAGAGGGCAAACAATGTGAGGTAAAACGGATTTATTTGGGGTTTGGACCCCATTGGAAGTTGGGTATCTGAGTACGGGAGACAGGAGCACTTCTTAAGCTGTTTTCAGTTAAGCCTGTAGCTTATGGGGGATGTGGTTCAGACTTGGATCTGTGTTTGCAGGAAGCAAGCATGTCTGGCTCAAACCAGGCAAGGGACTGAAGTCCCAAGCTGGCAGGGAAAACAGGCTCAGAGGTAGTCTAGGCACATCAGGTGACAACCCCAAAGGAGGTTTCTGTGATCCAACCCATCACACCTCCCTTCAAGAAAAATAGAGGAGAAGGAGGGACACATTTGTGGCATTGATGCCCCTCCTTTGCACCTTGTGGAATATAGGAACTTTCAAGTAGATGTAATGATCTTCCTAGTAGTGCTAAGTTTTAAGGTGTCCTGCAAAGCAAACAATGTATTATAGTTCTGTGTATCTTGTGTTAATAGCATGGTGTATTAGGTATTACAGAAAGAGGACAGAGGACTCAGGACATTCTGTGGGATGAAGCTCATGGAGTTTCTTCTAATGCTTGCCTCAGAGGGGAGGGATTTAGGGGCAGCAGAGCTGGCATGGGAGACATCCCCGAAAGAGTCCAAGCTCTGCTCTTAGCCCTGCAGAACAAGGAGCCCTGCCCTGCGCTTTATGTGGTTTTCCCCACCTCTCCTTGCCAGCCCAGTTATCCCAGAAATTACACTGGTGCTATCTGTCTCCTCCATATTGGTGTAGTATAAGCTGTGGGGACAAGGCTACTTGGATGAGCATTCTCTTGGATGGATATTCACGCGATTCCCCCCAGTAATAAGATTCATTTACTGCAGCAGTATGGTTGTTTCTAATTAGTTTAACTTTCTAGGTCTCATACACTAGCGCAGTTCTACAGTGCTTGGTGACAAACACTAGAAGGAAGTGTTTAGAGCTGAACAGAGAGGTTTCTATTCTTTTCCATAAAAAGTAATTTAAAAGCAAAACTTATATTTTGGGTGTACAGTGCACATCAGGTGAAATCCTGGCCTCTTTGAAGTCAACAACAAGACCCCTATTAACATCATAAGGTCAGGATAATAACAAATTTGTGCTGACATAACCAGTGATGACCGTACACACAAATGAGGAACTAAACAAGAATCACCATGTTGATTTCAGTTCCATTTGCCCGCTCACATGCATGTGCACACACAAAATATTGACCAAATGGAAAATAATGAAGTTATTTGGGACAAAAAAATTCTTTTCACGCTCCTAAGATACAATCAAGCAATAGAGGTTAAGATATAGTGTATTTAAAGAGTACTTAATAATGTCCTTTTGCAGGCATCACTGCGTATGATGAAAATTTCCAGAACACTTCCTTCCCCAAACACTCCCATTTAAAATGAATATTTGGGGTCAAGGTCATTAAAAAGAAAACACTATTACATTCTTTGAAATTCTGTGGGGCACTAGAAATGTAAAGGTCTCTGGGATCCTTTAATTTAAATTTGACTAAAATATTTAAATAAATACTTAACTTCCCTGGGGCGGGGGATTAATTTTCCTTTCCAAATGCTTGCATAACTGAATCAGAGTACAAAGATTTTCTTAAGCCCCAGACCTGCAAACACTTTCCTCACAGGAGTACTGAGATCAGTGGGCTTGCACGTGTGTGTAAAGTTATGCCTATGCCTGTTTGAAGATCAGGGAGTTATTTAATAATGCATTAATTAAGGTGAAGTGTAGTAAAAATAAATAGCAATTGACATCCTGTTTTGGGAACCATAGCCTGCCCTCAGTTGCAATGGACTCAATGATCTATTAGGCCTTTTCCATGTCAAACATCCCATTGTATATTGACATTAGATGATCTGGAACTAAAAGAAAGTTTAATCTTCTCATAGGTTAGAAGCAACCAGCTCTGTGTGGTGTGTCATATTCTCTAAGCAGTTGACAAAATTCAGAGCTAAGAGTGAATGGCTCTAAATATCAGGTCCTGCTTCTAAAATAAGAACCATGAAACCTTTGAAGTGCAAAAGAATTTGCTGCCCAAAAATAGCATGAGAAAGCTGCCTCTCCTGATCTATTGTTGTGCCTGCTGGCTTGCAGCATCACGCGGTACAACATTGTGTCACAAAAGCAGCCCCCAAAGTGTTTACTTTTTTATGACAAATACTATAAATTAGGTTCTTATAGTGAAACATTGTTTATGCAGCTGTGATTTCATAAATGAATCCTGACATTCTGCTCTAATGCATCTTTGTTTCAAAGACACTGTGTGTTTTTTTTCTCCTTTTTTGTGGTGTTTTCAAATAAAACCTCCTAATTAAGTACAATTGTTGTGCATGAGATCCACAAAATCAATTTGTTTTGCTGGGTTAAATGTTTCCATCTTTTGTTACATGAATGCTAGTCTCTTAAAGAGATATCCTCTTCTCCTGAATAGGTCTTTTGGAGCCAATAATTCAAACCCTTACTCACTCAAGAATCCTGTTGATCTTAGGGATTACTCGCATGAGTAAGGGTTTGAAGAAGCTGTTATTTCCATAGGCAATTGAGTGTAAAATTAAAGACACAGTGGCCAAATATCGTCAGCAGGTTAGCATACTGGAAACTGATCAGGGCTGAACCCTGACCAAGCAAGAGTTAAAGGCTCTAGTAGATTAAAGGTGCTATTTTCCCCTCTTCGTTTGACAAGCCAGGTCATAGACTGACAAATATAGTAAATAAAATAGTAAAAGTATAGTAAAATAAGCCTCGTTGAGAAAAGTATCTCTAACGATCCAATAGTATACTCAGTATATGTTTGTGTGTCTATAGTGCAACTGGTTGAATGTTTTCAAGTTGCATATTTTTGATGAAATTTTGAAATGAACAAAAAAATAGAAAATGTCTTAACATTTTCATATATCCCCATGTTTTTGAACAACAATAGATCTTGTTAACTTGTTTTGAATCTCAAAATTTTGATTTTTTTTTATAAGGGGAATTTTTTTAAAAAAAATTTGGAATCTTCAGAAAATTTTGCTGCTAAAAATTGAAGACCTCTTTACTGGGCGACTGTGAACAGTGATTTTTTTAAAAAAGCTTATAATTTGGCCAAATTTGAGTGCATTTCCCTGGGAATGGCAAAAGGCATATCCCTGATGCAAAGGCCAACCTTCTGCCACATTTCAAGTCACTGCTCCAAAGCATGGGGGTACTAGAGCTGTTCAAAGAAAAGGTCAGAAAAAAAAAATGGGCAAAGCAATATATTTTTCCCTTGCCCCATCCTCCTCCAAAACAGTTTTCTGTATTTTGACTGAAAATTTCCAAAAAGATTCAGCCTGAGGCAGACTCCCGGCAGGGCAAATTTCAGACCAAGTCGTTATAGTTTAGCAAAGTTATATGAAACTTTGTATTTAGTTGCATAATGGCAAGTGTTGGGCTACCTTAAGAGGTGTTGCTACCAGCTCGGCCGTTAATGCCTCTTGCCATGCAAAAGAGTTCATGGCTGAAATCATGTATGTGAAGAGTTACAAAAAAGTCATTTAAAAAGTCATTACCACAGAATTTGTCAGTACTCATTGAAGTGTACACATTAATTTGTTTCACTGTCTGTATCTCTTTTTTGTAATTGTTTTCCACTAATCTACCTTATGAGTTTTTCTAGCAGGAATGGTCACCAGATCAATGACTCTTATGCAAATATTGCAGAATATTAGCAAAATGCAAATTTTGAATTACTATATGCAAATAGTCACACCAGAAATCTGATTCTAAAGTTACACTTATCCAATCAGGCAACAGAAGTGTACCACATGACTTGTGCTCAGTCAGAACAGCTTAAGTTTCCAATTTTGCATACCAAGTATTTTCAGGTTGATCCTTTCTTCTGCATGTGTTTCAGGCAGACATCTTGTCAGGTGGTTGTGGTAAAGAATCACAAAGAGCAGCTTTCTTCTAGCACTAGAATAAATGCATTATTAGAATAAGGCAAACAGTGCTACCCCTAAGGCTGCGCGCAGGGGCGGTGCAAGGAAGTTTCGCGCCCTAGGTGAAACTGCCACCTTGCACCCCATCCCTCCAAGCCCTGCGGCATCTTCGCCCTGAGGCACCCCCCTGTGGCAGCTCCCCCCTCTGCCCTGAGGCGCCCCCCCCCGTGGCAGCTCTCCTCCTGGGGAGCCATCTGGCACCTCCCCACCCCAGCTCACCTCTGCTCCAGAAGCCCTGCTGTTGCGCCCGTCGCCGGGCTCGTGCCACGTGCGCTAAGCAGAGCTGCGGAGCTCTGCCCAGCTGCCGGCGCCACTGCCGGCAATGAGAAGAATCACATGGGATGGAGCGGCCACTGCGCTGGGAGGGAGAGGGAATCTGAGCCGCCGGCAGGCAGCCCAGGGGTTCCCCTGGGTCAGCGCACCGCCGGCAGCCTGAACCCCTGGGCTGCTGGTGGCATGCTGACACAGGGGAACCCCTGGGCTGGCTGTTGGTGGCGGCACGCTGACCCAGGGGAACCCCTGGGCTGGCTGCTGGTGGCTCAGACTCCCTCTCCCTCCCAGCTCAGCGGCCACTGAAAGGCTTTAAAAAAAATTGGGGGTGCCGCTTTTTGGTGCCCACAAATGTTGGCGCCCTAGGCAACCGCCTAGTTGGCCTAAATGGTAGGACCGGCCCTGGCTGTGTGCTATCTCTCTCCCTCTGGTTTAATCTAAAGCTTAGCTGGGGCTCCTTGCTGCAGTTTTAAGGAAACAATAGCTATATCCTCACACAGTATTTTTAACATAGGGCCTGATCCTAATGTCTTTACCCAGCATTCATTCTTGAATTTTGCCTACAAACTTTAGGATTCAGACCATTTTCCCCATCAGATTTCCAAAGGGATATTTTTTCAATCCTTTAGTATGAATGTAATAATTGCTCCGTATAAGTCTAATTTTTCATTTACAATACACCAAGTAAACTCACACTCAGTAACAGGACATCTTGCTAAAAGACTAAAATGCTAGCAGCCTGCCTCCTTGCAAAAGCAGGTTTCTGCCAGCACTGCTTGCCTGCGATGAATGATTCTTTTGGCTGATATTTTGAGGCAGGCCAGTGGATGTCGTTGTTGAGTCATTGATCTCTTGATCTGAACTGGTACTGCTGAATGTTATACTGGAGGCTCCTTCTCTCTCATAAAAAGAAGAAAGAAGGATTAAAGATGAAAAATGTGGCAGGCTAAAGTGACACACTTTAAAGTGTAAACAGTGATTGCACATTGTTGAGAAAAGATCTTCTGGGAGCTACTAACATTCTGGATGTCATCCTGAAGTGGTTGTTATAAAGCGAGAAAGTTGATAAGAGTTGCTGTATAAAAGGCAGTTTAGGCTTAATTATAGCTAGGGTCTGCTTTTTTATATACACCATACTCTGACATCAATATCTTTTCAGTAAATGGCTGTGTGAAGTAAATCTATCTGTGAAAGGCAAATTATTATTTCAGGGGGCCTTTAAGTTGAAATGAATTAAAAGTGGAAAATGTGATGTCACCTCCAGGATTGCAAAGGACCTGCCATCCCAGGAATATTTTTAGTGATTGGATAAAGCGGTGTTGATGAAAGAAAGGTAATTGCCCTGTGCTTTTGCTCAAACCTTTTCCAGAATTCAAAATACACTTTTTTTTGGTTTACATTTCCATACACTTCCACACTTTAGTCTAGGAGTGAAGAGGGAGAACCTCAATCACCACAAAGGGGCTATTTAAAAAAAATAGTAGTATCAATCCCGCCAAATGCAGAAAGCATTGGAAATCTCAGGAGAGGGTCTTGTGAGTTTCTGAATTATGCCCGGTCTACAGACAGTTTTTGTACTGGTATAGCTATATTGGGGGTGGGGGGGGTGTATGTGTTAAACCAATGTAGTTATATTGTTGCAATCCATAGCGTGGGCACAGTTCTATCTATATAAAAGAGCCTTATACTGGTATAGCTTATTCCCTTTCCCCTAAAACTGCATTCATAACCAGGGGAACTTGTAGCACTAATTTTTCTTTGAATATATAAAACCCCCACATTTTTCAGTTTTTCTTCTGCTTCATCGTGATATCTGTTGCTATGTGCTTAGCTGTGATTTGAACACCCAAGCTCTGATTTTATTTTGATTTCCACCTGTTTAACACCAGTGTCACTCTGATTTTAAATGACTTACTCCTGATTTATACACGTGTAAGCAAGATCTGAATTAGCCCAGCAGAGTACAATAAAACACAAAACAATACTGACATGGCAGATTAGTGCACCAAAGAGTAGAAAAACTCACTTTCCAAACCAAATTATCTGCTCGTCATTTTGTTCCTTTTAAAATAGCTTCTATGAGTCAAGTATGACACAGCTCCCTTCATATTCACAGGTAATCAAACAAGTTACTTCTTGCTTCTGTGTTGCTGTTGAAACTGAGACCCACTCAAACTGAGTGAAGCATTTCTATTTAGAGAAGTTTCTGCACTTGCTTCCTCTACTTTTCCTTTAAATAACCTTTCCGGCAGTGAGGAAATCAGAGATATTTCCCTTCCCCCCTCCACAGAAAAAGAACTCCTGTTGTATTGCTCATTGCTTTTAAAAGTGTTAAGACATCATGTGATTCATCTCTCTTTAGTTAGCAAATTCAGTTGGAGAAATACTACAAAATTTCCTGGAATGTAGGGGGGTGGAAATCCACTTTCTAGTTTTCATTAGAGTAACTGAACATTTTATGAACCATAACGCTATGAAGTCCAATGAATCTTTACAATATAATAGATTATAACAGGAATATTAATCCAATTGATATTTTTGAAAATTATTATTTATTAAGCAGGACAATGTGCTCAGTGTGGAACAAGACACAGCCTAATTGTATCCATGTGGGCAGAAGCCTTGTATCCCCCCTCTGAAGTCCATGGGGCTCTGTGTGAGCACAGGGACCAACTAATAGAGATCCAGTTGCAGGATCAGTGCCAAAGGGAGAACAGCCCATGCTTAGAAAGGCTTAGCATCTAACTGAAGCGAGAGAGAAGACAGCATGCACTTTGAAACTATGGATTACTTCAGCCTTCTCCAGAAACAATGGAAAAACATTTCACAGGAGCAACACTGTACAAAAAGCCACAGTAAAAAAGTTTGGGGATTTAAGATATAGGTTTGGCCTAAGTGAGAGCAAGTCATGCTTCTGAGGAGTTGCATCACACCTAATGCTGAGCGTGAAATCAATGCCCAGTATTTAAACAGCCATGTAAGAAAGCATGTAGTCAAATAAATGAGAAACAGAATTAGGGTTAGAATGATGAATCATAAAAATTAGAGATGAAAGACCCTCTAGGACTCCACGATCTCTTGCCAATGCAGAATGATTGCCTTCTCTTCTGCATATCCAGTCTATTTTCCAATGTTCTAAGTAATGGAGTTTCTAGTACTTTCCTTGGGGGACTCTACCATAGATTAATAGATCTGTAGCATGAAAGAATGATTGTTCGGTCTCAAGCACAAGGGTATAATTAGGAAAAACTGAATGCATTTAAGAAAGGGAAAATTTAAGCGAAATGTCAGGAGAATCTCTCCGGCAGCTGGATGTATTAGACTATGGAAGAGTCTCTCAAGGAAGTGTTGGAAGTTTCATCGGTTGGGACATGCAGAACTAAGCTGAAACAAAAACGTACCCCAAACCCAAAAACTCAGTAAAGTTAGAGCTGGTCAAGAAAGCCCCCAAAATTTGACAAATTTTTGCAATTTCAGGGGTTCCCCCCATCTCCACAACTAAACATCAAAATTTTGATTAAAAACACAGTTCTGGTAGAAGCACCTTAGGGAGCAATTCTGCACTGACAAGGAGATGAGCTGAATGATCCAATGGGTCTTTTCCATCTCTACATTCTGTGATCTCATCAACAGGAAAATTTTATTTCTGTCTAAACTCTACTCTGTGACGAGTGTCCCAGAGGAAGGGGGGATACTTAATGTGGCTCTTAGTAGCTCTGTTACTACTGCATCTTTACATTAAGAGTTACTAATACCTCTCAGCACTAAAGCTCTGCGGTCCTTTGGGAGAAGGAACATGCTGCACAGAATGGCTGTTCCCCAGCTCCTCGCCCTGTGGTTGGACAATGCCACCTTTTCAGGTGCTGCAGACGGGATGCTAGAGGTACTGCAGGTGGTTATGCAGTTTGAGAATGTAACACGTCAATCCCACCATTTGCCTCTCAACGTTCCTGGGTGATTTCTGTGGTTTCACTTGCCCCTACTCTGCAGAGGGGATTGCACACATTTAAGAAGTGAAAAAAGGGGAACTACCCATGGGATAACAAGAGAACAATGAGGCATCAGGGATTTCAAATAGATACAAGCCTAAGAAGAAATGACTATATAGGGATTATACAGTTAAAATGTGCCCCTAGTTCACACCTAGGCCTTGTCTGTACTACCAGGGTAAGTCGACCTAAGTCACACTACTGGTGGAATTGATGTGTTTAGTTTGACTTAGTGCGGTGTCTACACCACGCTGCACTGACAGGAGAGGCTCTCCCTTCAACTTAGTTACTCCTCTCATTCCGGTGGAGTACCGGAGTCGACTGGAGAGTGCTCTGCCATCAATTTAGTGGGTCTTCACTAGACCCGCTAAATTGACCCCCACTGCATCGGTCGCAGCAGTGTCGATCCTCAGTAAGTGTAGACATGGCCTAAGATCTACCAACTTTTACTTTGGGTTAAACTGCACCAGTTGAGCTACCTGGCTGTGGCAAGGAATCCAAGCCCTGTTGGGGGTATAGGCAGTGGATGTGCTTCCTTTGCTTGCCTGGAAATTCTGGGAGCTCCTGCTGGAGTGGTGCAGCTGCACGCAACTTCTAGTACAAGCTCTCTACCTATCAGGTATAACTGAGCCTTTAGTCAGTAATCCTGCTAAGTGGGATTCACCGTAATGCAGTGTAACTGCATAGGAAAAACTCCAAGTCATTTTAATTAACATATCCCGAGAGATGTTTTCACGGGATCTAATAACTGTCGTAACATATTGCTTTCCACGAGAAGTCAACATCATACGATGAGAGTATTCGAAACAAAAATGCTATAGAGAGGGTGATTGGCATGCGTAGCTCTAGGTCTGCAATACGACTCATTCAGAGAAAAGGGAATGAAGGGCAAGAATACGTTGGTGCAGTCACAGCTGAGGAACACATGCTCAGTGTAATACTGTGAATCAATGGCATTGCAGGTGGCTTTGTGAAGTGACTTTTATTTTCCTGGGTTCAATGCCAGTGCAAACTATTTGCTTCACAACATACTACAGCGTTTACCGGGTAGCAGTTTCCACTGGCTGCTTACTTTCTCTAAACGTTTTCATTTACAGTAAAAAACCCAGAATGCTTTCTAGACGAGCCCTTGTTCTACCCTCAGAAAATGCAGGAAGGACGTAATGGTGGAATCAATCCAAGAAAAACAAAGAATAAATAAAGAGAGGGAAGATAAGGGGTGGCTTTTCCTTTTCAACTAGAATTTTTTTTCCATTGTGCATTGCTAAGTATCAAGGTGAAAGTTGCCTTTTGGCAGCAGGTCTCAAAGTCAAAAGATCTTGGGGTCTGTTGGCTCTGCCACAGATTTCCTGGGTGGTGTTGACTAAGTCACTCCTTCACCAGGCCTCAGTTTTGCCATCTGCAGAATGATTTGACTGTACTTCACAGGGAATTTATTCATGCTCAGAAGGCACTCCATGACCTTTGGATGGATGGTGTTAATAAGCTGTTTGCCTTATTTATAAGTATTATTGTAACAAATATTTTCTTGCATTCTATACAGTATATTTTCCCACTTATATTGTATATAATACCTTGTGAATGAGTGCAGTCCCAATGGAAGTGAGAGACTAAGGGTACTTTGTTTTCCCACATAACTCAGCCAATCAGGCCTGATCTCTAACACCTCTGCTATTGCAGTCCTGGGTCTTTTGAGTAGAAACTGCTGATCATGCCAAATTCTCTGATGGTTTCATAATGTGGACTAACATCCACAGGGGATTGGAGGAGATCACTAGGTTCATTTTCACTTAAGGCCTGTGGCAGATCAGAGACTACATGTCTAGATGTGGAAGGTCAGCATTATTTACCCACTGTTTTTAACTATACAAATATGACTTACGATATTTTAAAAATGGAAACGGTTTCATTGTATTTTTTTCAAGGAAGTGAACTCTGCATAGAGAAGGGTTATATTTTAAGTGCAGTTACTTTTAGATATTTGTACTGGTTATAAATTGGGAGATTTAATGGGAATACATAAAATAAATGCTCTTATTCTAATGTTGCATGCCTTGAGCTATATTGTACCTATATTTAGATAACTTTCTAAGATAAACTTCATGGAATATGACCACGATCTTTGATGACTCAGGTACCTGATGGTGTCTTCTTTGTATCTTGAACATTACAGTGTCAATCTGGCATCTGGGGCCTGATTCAAAGACCACTGAAGTCAATGGAATAAGCTCCTGGTATGTATTAAAGGACATATTATACTGTATATTCACCTAGCTGTTCCTTAACATGGTATAGATGTAATCTTAGCCCATGGCTATATGTCCTGGCCAAATTCCAGCATGGGTAACTAGTAGCAATGGGCAAGCCTCAATATGTTTGAGCAAAAAAAAAAAATGACTAAGGGAGTTGGCTGCTTGGGGATGAATTTATCCAAACTACCCAATCCTCTTGATGATAAAATTATGGGATTTCTCATACATTTTTATCCCCAGTTCAAGCAGAAGTCTTGTGAGAAAAGGTTTTCATGTGGGATTTTGGCATTTTTGCTTCAGGTCTCTGTTGGAACCCAGAAATGCAGACAATAACGAAAACATGTTATCCACTTTTTTGAACATCAAGAATATTTGGTTCACATTTAGGATCAAGGTCTGTCCTTTATTATCTGAATCTATTTATCATTCCTACAACTATATCCAGCACTACATCTTCCACTGCTTTCATTGGGAAATGTGTCCTTCAGTTAAACAGGGCTGTTGGAATTATTTTTGAAGTAGCCACAACATCACACCCTACAGGTAGCTGTGATGGATAAATTAAGTGATCTTACAATCTCTGTAATCAGCCAAATTCTTGGGGCCAGACTGCAGCCTCCCGTAGAGAAAGCTGCATGACGGAGCCAGAGGAGCAGGAAAACTCCACAAGGATCCCCAACTAGAGGAATATCTACTACAGAGCAATTCCCTCTCTCTCCAGCTCTGAAAGTGGAGAAAAATTAGGCCCCTGTTTCAGCAGAGCACATGCTTAACTTTAAACAGGTGGGGGTGAGTAATTCCTTCCCTATTCAATCATAGGGGTAAAGTATTTTACTGAATCAAACCCTGAAAAAAAAAGCTGACTCTTTTCTCCACTGTGTTGGAGTCAATATTCAGATCAATGGAATTACACTGGCAGAAAACTGGTGTGACAGTGTAGAGAATCAAACCAGGAGTCTATTGTCCTTCTTCCATCAGCTCTCCTTTACATAACTTACAATAGTGAAAAGGAAGAATATCACTAAGGGAAAAGAAAAATACCACCTCTGCTCTGAAATGAAAAAATAAAGCAACAGAGAGGAGACCCATTCTCCCTTCTTTTTCCTCTTGCCAGAAATTGTCTTCATAAAACCCCAGCAGAAGAAATAAGGGAGAGAGATGAGGGGAAAGGAGGAGGCAAAAGAAACAAGAAGAAATAAGAATGTAAGAATGGCCACAGTGGGTCAGACCAATGATCCGTCTAGCCCAGTATCCTGTCTTCCTACCGTGGCTGGTGCCAGATGCTTCAGAGGGAGTGAACAGAACAGGGCAATTATCGAGTGATCTATCGCCTGTTGTCCAGTTCCAGCTTCTTGGTGTCAGAGCTTTAGGGACACCCAGAGCATGGGGTTGCATCCCTGACCATTTTGGCTAATAGTCATTGATTAACCCATTCTCCATGGAGTTTTCTTTTCTGAATCCAGTTATACTTTTGGCCTTCACAACATCCCATGGCAATGAGCTGACTGTCAGACTGGGGGTGGGATGACTGCTATGTTCCTGGAAGTCTCCTCTGTGTACTTCTATCTCCCTTATTCCTCCACTTCAGCTACTGTGGTTCCAAGAGCCCTCCCTTGCTCTCTGAGTCATGAGTTGTTTGCACCAAATGCACACATATGCCACCTGCCCACAAGGCTGCCTTCATTGCAATCAACTGGATATCCCCACTCTACTGCTGGACTTTTGCCTGCTATATTTTTTTAAAAAGGAACAAAGAGAGGAGAGAGAAGAGGAGAGGGGGAAATGAGAGGGTACTGCTTAAATATTGGAGAAGAGGTAAACTACTTTCAAAAACTCCTCTCCTCTGCACCTCCAACAAGAGGGATAAGTCTGACTTTGGCGCAGAGCAAGCATCTCTCAAACAAAAGGAGATGGCTAAAGATAGACACAGAGCTTCTCCAAATGCTGCCATCAAAGAAACTGATCAGAAATATATGAAGGTTGAAATTCAAGTGTAACCCTTCTGCCCCTCTGAGTTGGCAGCAATAAGGGCCAGGTTTGGTATCCAGGGGTTCCGTTTCAATAACACCATGCATAACCGGCTCGAGCCCCCACCCAGTGACCTGGGACACTCACATACCACACCCTCCTGGGCGCCTCTAGGAGGCAATACTTCCCCTCTCGCAGGCACGGAGTCTGAGTGTAGCGAAATCTTTTTAATAAAGGAAGGAATCAATGCGGCATCCCATTGGAGAAACACCTCAACAGAGTTATAACACAAAACAACCGATAACCCACCCCCAAGTTTACATTTGGCAATGTCCTTCTTCCCCTTTAGGGTCTTAAGTCCTAATCACTCCAAAGTCCGACAACCAAAAGTCTCTGCGTCAATGCCACCAAAAAATTCAGGTCTATCTGTGATCACTCCCCCCAGCCTGGGTGAAAGGGGCACCCTGACGTGGTCCGGGCAACTGCCCTTGCTATGCCGTGGGGTCCTGCTTCCGCCTTCTCCACGAACGCTCACCTTACCAGGCCCGCTCCAGATCGCTCCTCGGCCATCCTCACAAACTGCTCCACTCCACCAGCGCCTCGTTGAGCTGCTCCAGTTGTCCTGCACTGCTCGGCTCTGCTCGCTCTTGGGTGCTCCACACGTCGCCCACAGCTACTCCGTCTGCCAGACGCTCTGCCACCGCTGCCGTGGTCCACTCCCGCCATCCCCGACAAACTGACTCCAGCTCCTCCCAGCTGCTTCTGTTCCGCAGTATGAGCTTCAGGTTGCCACCACGAGTTGCACAGCTCAGTGCTCCAGCGCTCAGAATTTCAGTCATTCTTGTGATTCAAGGGACATAGCATAGGGGAGCCCCAGTGCTAGTGCACTTTGAGCCCAAAAGTGAGTTCAGCTCAGAACCATGTATCTAGAGTGCTTAAGAATAAAGAATCAACTCTTACATTCCATAGTGGAGAGAAAGGGAGGTTGCAACTGTGCTATCTAGTCCACAATGGAGGGACTACACCCAAGTACAATACCTATCCCAGCCGTCTCCTCCAATTCACTGGCTTTTGAAGAACCATGTCATTGTCTAGCAAGGTCATTTGAATTCTAGTATTGAGAAGTTTACTGTCACAAGCAGTCCCATAGTTCCTCATTCACACATCAGGTGCAACACCTATGCTAGTCCCGCCCCAACAATGAGAATGAGGATCCAGAAATGTCAAAATAACCATGCCCAGCGCTCCTTTCTGGCTCCTTGCTGGGCTGCCTATGCAAATATTGTTAGACCTCACATTCCGGACATTCTTTCCACACTTCCCATAATTCACCACCAGATGTCAGGGTACAGCTCATCCTGACTCTGCTTACACAAGTGTCAATCAAAGACCTCAAAAATGAGGTGGAATAGTTAGCAGTCCGACATGCTGAAATGGAAGCAGGTGTGAAAGTTCAGGCTGAGAGTCTTGCTTTGGATGAATGTCCAAAGCAAATAGAAAAGAAAGGAGGAGCTCAACTCTGATGACCTTGAAAACTAGGGAAGACTTAAAATTAAAACATGTCTTTAAGGAGAATCCCATACTATTTGTGGAAGCTTCATTCAAAGACATCTTAAGTAGAGAAGAAACAGTCTTGGTAGATTCCACAATGCTCTCTTTCCCAACTCTGAAACAGGAGTTTGCCCTCAGGACTTAGTCATCTTTCCCCACTACTCTATTGATTAGAGAAAAAAAAAAAAAGACCCAAACCAAAAATAAACAATAACCCCCTCACACACACACACCACAATCAAAATTCAAGAACTAGAGGAATCCCTAACAATTCAAAATATTTGCTGTGTTCATTCCTAGACTCGTCAGCTTTAACTTCAAATTAAAAGAAATGTTTTAAAAGGATGATGAGTGAGTTATGCCAAGCTAACATTAGAAACTGATAGAGATTTCCATTTAAATTGTGCTTTATGTATAAAACCTGAGTGCCATAGGGCATGCCTACCCTTGCTGGCTAAGCATAGAACTGCAACTACTCCTTGCCTCAGTTTCCATCACCAGGATTTTCTGTCTCTCCCAGGAATTCACACAGCTCAGCTCTCCAGATGGGTCACCCTGAAAATTTAACCTCTTTCCAGGATAACAAAGGTCCAAACAAGAGTCCTAAAACAACCACAAAGGTACTTTCACCCCACTGGGTTTCCTTTTCAGCCCACTCTCCAGACTCAGTTCTGTCCCTCATGCGTTACCTTTAAGTCTCTCCAGCTCTAGGAGAGACCCCTGATTCCAAGGCTCCTTCCCTAGAGTCTCTTCACAGGAGTCCTTCTAGGCTATCTTGCCATCTTCCCTGTTCTGGGACAGGAGACTAACTCCCAGGCTGCTTCTCTGGAATCCTTCCACACCATACTTCAGGGCTTTTCACAGGAGCCCAACTTACTCCCCCTGAGTCCTCCACCAAACAGAATTGTCTCAGCTTTTTTATGAGGCCCTGGTGTTTCAGGACATCTCCTGACCCCAGTTAGTCTAGCCTTCTTACAATTGGAGGCAGCTAATTATGCTGCAGGTGGCCCCTGGCCCCTAAAGTCTTAGCCCATCCTGTTACACTGAGACTCTACTCCTTCATGTTAAAGAAGGTGAAGAGTGCTGGGGTTATAATCTGATTCAAAGAACAACAAAGGAAATGAGGAGGACAACAGCTATGTGGAAGGCAAACAAATATCCTAGCAGGCCATGACACAAATTGACCAAGCTGGTAAGTAAATTTCAGCAGAAAAAGATAACAGGAACTGAATTGTGTCTTTGCTTTCTCTGTGGTTAGGCCGGAACAATTCAGAACTTCTAGTTAATAATTCAAACCACTGATTATCGTATTTTGGTTCAATATAGGGGTTATATCACTGGTGTAAATTGACAGCTCCGCTGAAGTTTCTTCTCTAACTGATTCAGTAGATCTACATCAATTTACACAAGCTGAGGATCTGTCCAGAATATTTAACTATTCCTTGAGCACTCTGTTAATAAGGGTCATCTCTAAAAGGGGAGAAAGGATAGAGAAGGAGATGACCAGAAGAGGACAGAATTTCTTTTTCCTTACTAGCTTGAGTAGAAGTTCACAGCGGGCAACTCTGTCTCCCTTGCTGGTTGAACCCGCAGCTCTACTACACCAGCAAGCTGCCAAACATCAGTGCTTCATGGAAGGGGGAGAGAAACACAGTCATTTCATGTACTAATATATGCCAATGACCCAGATACAACAACAACAACATTTAGTGGCTATGGAAGAAGCTGTCACACTAGTACAATGTTCACATCACCATGGCCATACGGTTAGGAAGGATTTTTGGTTATCTTACAGCTTTCCCTGCATTTAAGTATTTAAGAATTAACATCAAGGATTAAATCATCTCCAAGAGAGAAAAAGAGTTCTCAGAACTAGAGAGATTTCATCCAGAAAGAACTTTCAGATTAAGGTTCCATTACAAACCACACAATGAAAGTACAGTAGAACCTCAGAGTTATGAACACCTTGGGAATGGAGGTTGTTCATAACTCTGAAATGTTCGTAATTCTGAACGTTTTGGTTGGTCTTTCAAAAGTCTACAACTGAACATTGACTTAATACGGCTTTGAAACTTTACTACACATAAGAAAAATTCAGCTTTCACTTTATATTTTTAGTAGTTTATGTTGAACAGAGTACTGTACTTGCTTTTTTTTTTTTTTTTTTAAGTCTCTGCTGCTGCCTGATTGCATACATCTGGTTTCAAATGGGGGGTGTGGTTGACTGGTCGGCTCATAACTCCGAGGTTCTACTGTAAACTGGCTTTTGGTTGGCTTGACCAGGAATTTTTTGCCTCAACTAGAGCTAAACAAGAGGGATACCTATTTTGTTGTCTAAGGCCATAATTTTCAAACCTGGATGCCTAAAGCTAGGCTGCTGAATCCATGTGTAAGTTTGGCCTGATTTCAGAGATGCTGAGTCTCCACACATTCCATTGAAGGCCATGGGGAGCCGTAGGTGCTTATCGGCTTTGAAAACTAGGCTACCTTTATTTATAAGCCCAAACATGTATTCAAGCACTCCATCTTTGAAAATTCTGCCTGAAGTGACTGCAGTCACAAGAGATATAAGAAGATATCGGTTGGTAACAGGAACTTTAATAGGGAAAAGTTACCTTAGGTTCTGTTTACACTTCATGCAGCTGAAAGATCCTTCTTTGAGAACTTTTTCACTATATTAACAAGCTTTGCTTCTGACTTCATTAAAATGGGAAATATTTAAATTAAACATTTAATCTAATCTTAGCTAGGCCTGATAAAAATTGGTGTCAGAGAGATCTTCAGATCTATGCATAAAGACTACAGTGTGAGATGTAGGTATTCTGGGTACCTAGAGGGAACTAAATCTATTACCCCGGGGACAACATTTATTTTTCTCATCCACATCAGATATACATACAAACTCAACATGGTATGTTCTAATCTAATCTAACCTACCCTAGTTTTCTTTTATATTGGCCCTGTTAGAATCTGATATTGACCAGTTGAATTGAAGCAGCTATGCTCCATTTTCACCTACTATTAGCAAAAAAAATAATTTGGCTTAAATGGATTTGGGACACAATCCTTATGGAGAAGCTTACAGGCAATACAAAAACAAGTCCCAACAATTTTAGTACAATTTGACTCCATTTAAAAATAATGAAGAGTCAAGCTGTATTTAGCTGCTTTTTCTTTATGTTGATATAAAGAATTTCCTCTGGCGCAAATGGAGAGCTTGTTGTCTCTAGTGCCCCTTCATTTTGTTTGACATATATTTGCACACATTTATTGTATTCTTATGATTACACTGTACTACCTCTGTCCCATGTTTTCTTTGTTCTACTTTATTTTGTTTTACTTTAGTTTTGAAAAGGAGTAAACCAAAGCTTTCTAAAAACAGTTACAACTTTTGTGGAGATCTTCCCTTCAGGCCAAGTTCTGGTCCCACAAAAATCAGTAACGATATTCACAAGGCCTGCCTCTTACTAATGACAAATGTCTAAAACAAATGTGAAGTTTTTAGAACAAGCAGTTTTCAACTTCTGAGCAAACATGGAAAGGTTAGACGATTTTCAAAAAGTGAAATACCCCTATGTTTTCAAACCATTGACTTAAAACTTTCAAAAAATAATCTCCTCTGCCAAGAGACCACACATGAAATTTCAGGTGGAAAGGAGGGGTGTAACCCTCCCCCCCTGAAATTAGGGTCTTAGAATGGAAACAGACATAGAGTTGCTTCAATGGTTCCATAATAAAGACTCATGAAAAATCATTTCCAGTATGTCTCCAGAAGTGAAGCCCCATTGTATTTCTTCCATAGTTCCTTATGGGCCTTTAAAGAGCTATGTAAGGAGCTATGAAAAGTCTGTAGCTCACAGGGAATTCCTTAAAGAAATAAAGCAGATTGGGAAACACATTTTATAGGTCTGGAAATATCATAATGATTAAGGGCTTGATCCTTAAAAGGACCGAGTACTTGCAGCTCTTATTGACTTCAGTGAAAGTTGCAGATGTCCAGCAACCCTCACTACTAGACCCTTGGCACTAGCATACTTTCATTCTATATTTGTCAAAGATACAGCAGATGTGGTACCTGCCCTCAGCAACTCACAATGTAAAGGCCAGATTCCAGTATTGCCAAACCCAAGTGTTTTAAACTCACAAGTCTAGCCCCCAAATTCATGAGATAGTTTAAAAACAATAATTTTGGGATTTTTTTAATATTATCTTCTGGATTTTGAGCCTTTAAGGTTCATGCTTCCCAACTTTCCTCTGAAACTATGAGGACTAGAAACTTACTTTTTAAAAATGAAAACTACGGTTGTCTTATAATTACGTCTCTTCTGCAGCTGGGATTTAAGAAAAACATCAACTATTACAAGGCTTGTGATAAAACCATAAGCGTGGCCAAGATACCCTTCCTTAAGCTGAATAGCCCCTTACTCCACTAGAAGTCCATTGACAAAGTCTCTACTCCCAAACACAGTTTCAACCTCCCTTCTCCAAAACAGATGGCCCTTCTCCTAGATTCTGTCTTAGGCCCTCCTCATCTCACACACTCACTCATATAGATCCTGTTCTTCTGAATGTTTTGCAGTGAATGCTTAGGGCGTGGGGGAGAATGGCAGGTGAACCTGTGGAATGTAGTTGCTGATGGAGAATATTTTATCTGTCAGCAGCTGCACATGAACCTTTCTTTCTCGGTTGTGGGACTAAATCTGACAGAAAAGCTTTTATGTACACCCAGCTTGCATCAGTCAGGCTTGTATGTGCCCAGTCCCTGTTCATGAATCAAGCTTGTGTGCCAAACTAACAGACGTATTGGAGCATGAACTTTTGTGGGTGAATATCCACTTTGTCGGTATGCATTAGTGAAAATTCCAGAGGCAAGTATAAATATGCAAGCAAGAAGCAGCTAGAGATAACAGAGGTTAGTTCAATCAGGGAAGATGAGGCCCCTCTTCTAGCAATTGAGATGTGAACACCAAAGGGAGGCAGAAACTGCTTTTGTAGCTGGCTAGCCATTCAGAGTCTTTTTTTTAATCCTGAGCTGATGGTGTCAAATTTGGCAGATGAACTGAAGCTCAGCACTTTCTCTTCGAAAGTTGTGTGCTGAAGTTTTTTTGCTGCAGGATGGCCAGGAGTCATTTTAATGTTATTGTGTGTCCAGGAAGACTGAAGTGTTCTCCTCCCAACAGGTTTTTTGTATATTGCCATTTTCTAATATCTGATTTGAACTAACCTCGTTATCTCTAGCCCTGATTCTTGCTTGCATATTTATATCTGCCTGTGAAAAATTTCCACTACTGCATCCGACGAAGTGGCTATTCACCCACGAAAGCTCATGCTCCAATATATCTGTTAGTCTATAAGGTGCCACAGAACTCTTTCCACTTTCAGATCCAGATTAACATGGCTACTCCTCTGATACAAAACATGATATTCACTTATAATGTGAATAATGACTAAATATGATTCTAATCAAACATTTTGAAAAAAATCAACCACGCGATACATTCTAGGATCCCATCTCTTTATTAAGTTTTGTGTTAGAGACTTTTTTTAAAGGCATAAACAACAACTAGGCTAAAGATTCATGGCAGGGCCTTCCTGCCCCAAGCTTTTTTGTGTGAAACTCATCTGAGGGGCCCTGTAATAATCTGCTTGGGTTCCCCAGAATTGTGAGTCACTGTGTTACTCCTCCCATCTCAGCAAATGAGACCTTTGCTACAGCTAAGCCTGTGCGTGTCAGCTCCCTAACACACTAGCTTATCTGCCTTGACAGCAAACTCTTAAGCACTCTGCCAGTCCAAACCTTGCCTACAGGTAACAATCAGTAAACCCCAGTTCCGGAACTCCTCAGAGACATCTGTCCACAGTGCTCAGCCTCTCTGACTATATATAGCACTCAAAACTTTATCAAGTTCACTGCTGCTTTAAAGAGACTGTACACAGCAGCTTATTAACTTACCTTGGGTCGACACCCTCCACCTCAGTCGAAGCAGGGTGTTAGTTTATAGTAAAGTAAAGTAAGTTTGTTAATAAAAGGGCATATGTTTAAGTGATATTGGATCTGAGGAATAAAGAGAGACATGGTTACAAACAAACAAAAGTAAGAATATGCTCCTAAGACTTCAACCTAATTTAACAAACTAGAGTACTTTGTTCAAAGAAGTTTTTTCTCACTAGTCATTCTTCCACCATGGGTGACCAGTTTTTTAGCCAGGACCCTTCCTGGAGCTCAAAGTGTTTGGTTTCTTTGGTTTCTCAGCTGAAGGACAACCTAGGAGTTTGCTCCCCCATCTTTATAGAGCAGTAAACCTTTGAAATGTACTCTAAATGTGCCTAAAAGGGTGTCCCCAGATGTTATCGCCTTTCCTCTGCTGGAAATGGATGCCACGTTGTTTGGTGCAGACTCCATGCTTGGCTCCTCCCTGACTGATGACTTTTACAATGCAAATGATCTTTTCCTGCAACCTCTAATACAAGTGAATAGCTCACTGAATTTGTCCAGCCCTTTTCTGAAGTGTTGGCCTCTTTCCTTTCTCTGGAGAAATCGTGTTTATCAACTCCCTGTGACATGCCTGGTTTAAACACGTTTTAGACACACATTTCCAGCACATCTTTGTAGGTTAACCATACATATATAACACAAGAATATTAATGATCAGTGAGTTATTAGTTTTCCAGAGATATATTACATGCTGCCTTTTGGGTAAATATATGACAACAGTATGCCATGGGGGTGGGGGCTTTTAGGGTCACAGGCCCGATCTGGTAGGTAGCCTCTGAGCACACCTATCAGATTGGGCTCTGCATGCAACTTAGGCTGGAAAACATCTATCTTCCATGGTTTGTGAATTGTTTAGGAGGAGACAGATGCCCTGGTGCTTAGAATGAAGCTGCAGTATGCGTGTCCAGAAACAAAAACATAGACAGCTACAGGAGTTAGCCAACAGCCAAGCAGGAGTTCTGTGCATTGCAGTAGTGCCTAAAAATGGGATATAGTGCCTAAGTACCTTCATGGACCCCCCACCCCCAGGATACTAAATGGGTATTCTTTGAGAGAACAGTAGCAGCCCCCTGGAGGGGAGGGCTCTCAAACACCGAATGACACCACCACTGGAGCTGTTCTCTGATAACGAGCAACATACAGGATTTCCTTTAATGCCTATTAGGGAGTTGCTGGAAGTAAATTCCAGGCTTTCGTGTTACGTGTACGATGGACATCATTACACAGTGTAACACAACAACAATTAAATAAATTAATATCTTTTATTTGTACAGACCTTTTCATCCCAAAACAGCTCAATGCACTTCACAGAATGTGGCCAAAACATTCTGTCCTTGTTTACATCCACGTATATGCCATTAAATGTACTGTCTGAAAATTTAGCCAAATATATATTCACACCAAGTAGGAGCTGTGGATGGTCATCAGGCTGCTGCTGGACTCAAAGTTTTGAATATACTTCAGGTAAATATCCAAACCACCAGATAATTATAAGAACCAAGAGACCACCTGAATTTTGAGGTTTGCCTTCATAAATTTGGACCTGTTTTTGTAATTGGCAAATTAGCTGGTCAGTGGGCACAGAAGCCTTGTAACACAAGAGTAATCCAGGCAACAGCAGAATCAGGTGAGTTTCACGGAGAGCATGGCATTCTAACAGGAATCCTGAAGCTGATGTGGATAAAGGGCTTTGTTGCTGCTACTACAATTCAGAGCTGGTTAAGGCTGGAAATTTAAAAACATAGCTCTTGCAGCATTTAAAACAAGGTTTTGGCTTAGCTCATAAAAATAATTAATGTTCTGTGGGAGGTGGAGAAAGAGATTATAATTAAATCTCTACACTCCTCTGCAGTCTCTAAGGAATTGGATAAGAAATGGTTTTGCTAGGCAGCTGAATTTCTGCTAAACAAGATAGTTGGGGGAGGAAGCCTTCTTGATAGCTTCATGTAGGTCTGCACATGTGTTAGGGCCAGGGAACATTTTTGATGAAAAGAAAACCTGCTGGGCTTGATCCAGCTGAAAATATCCACAGCCTGCTTGGGCCATGCATGTTTCATACCATCACAGATTCTGGCTCCTAGCAGCAAACTTGGCCTGGCTGCTGTGGAAGCCCCAGAAAGTAAAGCAATAGGTTCATGGCTGAAAGTTGCACATCCTATCGGGGAGGCAGGAGATCTCATGCCAACAAGCTCCCTTCCTCTAATAGCCCACAATGCAGGATTCTTTTTCCCTTTCATTCCCACATCCAAGGTTGTACAGCAAACAGGAGCTACTTAAGTGCTGGGCTGGAGTCATTCTTCCGTCCAGTCAAAAAGTGGGATCAACAGGGCTGGTGACTGACAGACTTGGAGGTGATCAGTGATTATTAACTCTTGTGAGATACAAATAAATGTTTTAAAAAACATAACAGCCCTCTGTGAGTTTGGAGGGTGAGAGATGTCCTCAAAGAGCCAACATTTTGTTGAAAAGATTTATTACTTATATTAATTTATATAGCACCATTAGCACGCATCATATGCACTTCATAACAAGTAAGTTTGAATGAACATAAGCACCACATGCCAACAAAATACAATGAACTTTTAAAAATAGAAAAAACAATGTTTTAAGGTTGACTTTAAACCTACCAAGGGACTCTGACATGTGAAAATTGTGGGATAATAAATTCTACCACCCTACAAGCAGAGAATAAATGGAAGACAGAGTATGAGGTACATGATTTAATGTAAACCTGAATCAAAATGTTTTAGGGAAACTGGGTCAGAAGACACTTACATGATAATGAATACTTTAAACTCAATCTTTGTTTGTAAGAGCAACTCATGCAGTCATACAAATGATGGATTTAGTTCTGCATTCCTTGATCTCCCGTATTTTGCTTCCCTAGACTCATGTGATGGCCAGAGCTTTTGATGTCACCACAAGACTGTCTGCAGCAGGAGCCAAAACTGTGATAAAATCATGGGAGTCGGCAACACTGCTCACCCTCCCTATGCTCTATCAAATGAAGCTCTGACAACAAAACTCAGAATTTACCTCTAAGCCATTTTTGGTAAGAAAATGCTATCGCCAACCATCTCTCCATTCTCAAGGAGTGTTTAGTTGATTTCAAACCATTCCACGGGGGGAAAAAACGCTCACAACTAACTTGCCAATAGCTATGGTGAATTTTAGTCCATACACAAATTCAAAAAGACTGGGCACAACCCAGGGAAAATAGGGAATATAATGGTAATGACAACTGACGCTTAACTAAAGCAGTGCTGTTACTGTTACAGACCACCCTCACCACCTTTACAATTACTAATCAGACCATTCCAGTTCTGGACATCACAAGTAAACTCTATTAGCTGTAAATGGTCCCGATCCAGAAAGACAAAGCGGGTGGGGTAATATCTTTGTCTCTCTCATCAACAGAAGTTGGTCCAATAACAGATATGACCTCACCCACCTTGTCTCTCTAATATCCTGGGACCAACACAGCTATAACTACATTGATCCAGAAAGGACACTTAAGCACATGTGTAACTTTAAGCACATGACTAGTCCTGTGGATGTCACTGGGCCTGCTTACATGCTTTATGTTAGCCACATCTTTAAATGCATTGCTGGCTCAGAGCTTCTTTTGTTCCCAGTTTTGAATAGGAATGTTCATTTTCATACAATGGTGGAAATAATTTTAAAAACATTCACCACCCTTTTTTTTTAAATGAAATGTTTTGATCAATTTTTTTTGCCTAATGGGCCTGATCCCTCACCTTTGAACTCAACATGTGTTTTGCCCTGGATTTCAATAAATTCAGGATCAGGCCCTCAGTGAGGAATCTAAATCCAGAGTTAGGCACCTAAATAAATGGCCTGGATTTACAGAGGTCTATGACAGCTGCAGATTCTAAGCGGCTCTGAAAATCAGGCCACTTTTAGTTAGGTACCTCACTTTAGGCACCCAAGTTTGAAACTATTGGCCATAACACATATAAATTATATTTGAAGTTATACCATTATACTAGTTTTATTTTTAAAAGAGGGAGGTGCAGGTTTGTTATCTGATCAGAGCCTGATCCGCTACTAGCTCCACACTGGAACCTCTTTGTTTTGCTTTGCTGTTCTCACAGTTAAACTATCCACAAGGCAAGACTCATCGCAGAAATACATATACGAATGTGGGTAATCCAAATTATATGGAGCCCTGCTGAAAAGTAGGACCAAATGTTACTCTTAGTTACACAAGTGCAGTATTATGGACCCAGTTCTGAAGTCATCTGTTCCAGTGTAAATCAGAAGGAATTTCTCTGAAATCATGCAGTTATACCACTGTAAGTTATATCCCAAGATCAGGCTCAGATCTATTGCCTTCAATGGGATTTACACCTGGTTAATCAGGGTCTGAATGAGCTCCCCTGACAGCTGGGGGAACAGACTTCAGGAGCAGACTGTTTGTATAGACGTACCTACTCTGTCTGGGTGTCCAGCAGACAGTTACTTTGCCAAAATGATCAGTTTTGGCTGGTTTGGGCTTGCAATTCACTTTAGTGTTGAGTGCAGGGGTAATGAAATGTTACCTTTAGTGTACGAGTAAAGGACAGCAGAACAGTGCTTAGAACATTCTGGTTGAGGGAGCCACCCTAATCTGAACCTCATGTGCTAAGCAGCGGGTAGGGATGCTAAATCCCAGTGCAAACAAGAGAGGGTGCTCCTACCTAAGGGTTTGGGCTCTGCCTAAAGACTCTTAGGGTATGTCTGCACTACCTGCCAGATTGGCAGGCAGCAATTGATCCAGCGGGGATTGATTTATCACATCTAGTTTAGACGCAATAAATCGACCCCGAGCACTCTCCCATCGACTCCTGTATTCCACTGCCGCAAGAGGCGCAGGCGAGTCGATGGGGGAGCGGCAGCAGTCAACTCACCACAGTGAAGATACAGTGGTGAGTAGGTCTAAGTACATCGACTTCAGCTATGCTATTCACGTAGCTGAAGTTGCGTAACTTAGATTGATCCCCCCACAGTGTAGACCAGGCCTTAGAGACCATTTGACTCGTTGTCCTGCCCCAGTAGAAGACCACGAACCAAACTGTGTCAGAGGTTTGTTCCTTGCTCTTGGGAGGAAATAATCTATGCCACCTCTATAGGTGGTGCAGATTACTTCCCCTAGAGTGCCAGCTCAGCTCTACTGATGGGCATTAAGGGGATCTAAAGGTTTGCCCAAGTCCCAGCCCCACCAAGCAGCAAAGGAAGGGGAGCAGCAACCCCATGGAGGCTATTCACCCTCTTACTCTGCTACCTGCTCTGCTTCGATACAGGGAGATAACACAGGGGTGTAAGGGAGCATCCTTACATGGGTCACAGTCTGGTCCTTTACTGGTACACCATCTCCATCTGCACTTCCCTGAATGTTAAGGAGCTCAGAGCCAAAGGCCTATACCTATATCTGGGTACTTTTATGGCCTTTACCACCATGGTCTCTGAGCATCAAACCTAATTCATTTGTTCTGGATCCAAGTGAGAGCCACAACTGCAGGAAGGAGAAGAGATTTTCTTCAACTCAGAACTGGCAAATATAGCAAAAGAAGAGATGTTCCACAAAAATTCCTCTACTGTGGACAAAATTCTCATCCATGCAGCCCATAGTATTCCAGACTAATTAAAGGCTGCTACATGTTGCAGCTGGTGCCAGGTGCAGAGCAGTGCTGGGCTAGGCAGGAAGAAGCAGAACGCAGCAAAACTCAGGGCTGCCCAGAGTGGGGGGGGGGAGGCAAGTGGAGCAATTTCCCCAGGCCCCCACGAAAATATAGTATTCTATAGTATTGCAACTTTTTTTATGGAAGGAGCCTCCAAAATTGCTTTGCCCCAGGCTCCCTGAACCCTCTGGGCGGCCCTGGCCAAACTTGGTACAATGTGGCCCAACCTAGCAGCTGTGCAGGGACAGACCAGCACATTTCAGGGTGGTCTGGGGAGAGAAAACAAAAGAGGGGAAAGACAGCTATAAAGAACAGCCCTTGAATGGTTCATCCATGTACAGGGTACACACACTCACCCACGGGAGTATTTCTATGGTACCCTTGCACTTTAGAAACTCAGAAAGAGTGAGATCCTTATAGCACCGAGAGATTTATGGAGAGTATTTCTAAACCCAGCAATTTAGATACTCAAAGAGGGTGAGATCTATAAAGCACCCAGAGCTGTTAGTATACAAAAAAGTGAGAACCGTTCAGTACCCTGCTCTTACAAAATACAGAGAGGGTTACTCTTAGAGCACCTGACTATTTAGAAAATAGGAAGAAGCGATTAGTATCGTCTTTTAAATAGAAAAATACATTCATTCGACAGATCACTTTAGACTCTCAGAGCTGGTACAGTAATCCATATTGTACATGCTCACAGAGATACATGTTGCAGCATTATATTCAGAAATTAATAGCAGAGCCCTGGGGGCAGCTGATTCCATCACCAAAATAAATAATTTCTTTATTGTTACAGGGGATTTATAGTGACACTGTTCTCCCACCATTTAGGTACTGAATTCCTCTTTTTTCTATAGGGGACTTAAACTGGAGTGACCTATGCTCCCACCATGTACATACTGAGTCCTCTTTGTTGTAGCAGGCTTTCACCAAGATTGAGCTCTCATGATTTATATACTGAGTCCCTCTTTCTTAGAGGGGATTTCTTGTGACCTGTGATCCCACCATTTACATATTGAGATCCTTCTTCTTAGAGGTGACTTTATTCCAACATTTACATACTAAGCTCCTCATTATATGTCCTTGTCCATCAACGTCAATAGAGTCAAATTTTGTTCTGTCGTTCGTCTCTGGCTGCAATTGATACACACATTAGGTGCTACACTCCTCTTTTAATCACACTCCTAGGGCTACTACATTCTGTAGATCCAATACCCTTCACTACAGTATCTATCCAAAAGACCTGGGATCTTCCACTATTTCCTAGGAGTCATCAATCCAAAACCAAAATAAAGAGAAGTTTTGGCTTTGTCCTTACAAAACCAAAACACAACAGAGGATTCAGGGGGCTGGGGTCTTCCACTGAATTGCCGTCAAAGACCCGCCCGGGACCCACCGCCGAAGCGCCAGAAGGACCCCCTGCTGTGGGTCTTCGGGGCACGTCGGTGGCAGGTCCTGGAGCGGAAGGACCCCCGCTGCCGAATTGCTGATGACGACCTGAAGCGGAAGACGCTCCGGGGGCCCAGGCTCCGCGAGAGTTTGCCGGGGCCCCCGGAGCAAGTGAAGGACCCCGCTCCAGAGGCCCCGAAAAACTCTCATAGGGGTCCCTGTGGGGCCCAGGGCAAATTGCCTCTTCCCCCCCCACCCCCGGGTGGCCCTGAAACACGATGGAGATTGCACCAAAACCAAAACGAGACATCCAAGTCCATCGCTAGTTTCATTTAAAAGTCTTCAGTGCTGTGTAAGCCAAATCAGCCAGGACTCTGGACTCCATTAAAATCTTGTATATAGCCTCTTCATTAAAGACAGCTCACTGTAAAATGCAAAGTCATTAGCTCCTGTGGACAGGCTTACACAGTAGAACTCACTTAAATGAAGTGCCTTTTAAATAACCAATAAAGGAATAGTCCTGTTAGAAGAATAACTGTTCCATGCATGTACCCAACAATGTACAGAACTACACTGACATGGTTTTAAATGATTACGGTAGAACCTCAGAGTTATGAACACCAGAGTTACAAACTGCCCAGTCAACTACACACCTCATTTGGAACCAGAAGGACACAATCAGGCAGCAGCAGCAGACCAAAAAAAAAAAAAGGAAAATACAGTACAATACTATGTTAAACAAACTATTTAAAAATAAATGGGAAGTTTAAACAAAAAGATTTGACAAGGTAAGGCAACTGTTTCTGTGCTTGTTTCATTTAGATTAAGATGGTTAAAAGCAGCATTTTTCTTCTGCACAGTAAAGGTTCAAAGCTGTATTAAGTCGATGTTCAGTTGTAAGCTTTTGAAAGAACCACCATAATGTTTTGTTCAGAGTTCGGAACATTTGAGAGTTATGGACAAGCTCCATTCCCGAGGTGTTCATAACTCTGAGATTCTGCTGTGTCTGATAAACCCATTAAAAGAATAAACTGCCAGGTCACCAAAAAGTTCAGTGGCTTAGAACACCAATATGATATTAAAAAAGAATAAATCTGTTAAATTAATGCAGTTTTCGGGAGCAGCCAACACAGCCCTCCTAACCAAAGAATTGTGCAATAAGGTTATTTGTTAAACACGTTTCTACTGTGGAGAGAAAATGTTTTCACATAATTTATTTTTGTATCTACCTTGTGAATCTTATTCTGATTTTTAATAGAAGATTGTAAAGTTCTTCCCCTGCTTCACGTTTTATTCCATCATCCTGAGTTACATACATACGCCCTGTCTGTACTCTGGTTGAAGCCAAGTTATCTTCACATATAGCATAAGAATAAAATGTGTCTGTTCACATTGCTCAAGGAAACTATGCTAGAACCCTGTTAGGAACATCTGCCCTTTAAATATGGTGCTTGCTGGCATGGTTTCAAAGGTGTTTGTGGATAGCTTCTTACAGAATGAATTAATTGGGAGGAAACACTTAACCAGAAGAAGGGGAATGAAAATTTAGAGTTCTTTATTAAAAGTATATTAAATGACTAAAAAGTCACAATTCCACAACTGAAAAAGAGGACAACTCTGGGTAAAAGCCGATCCTGGTTAAGAGGGGAAATGAAAGTTGCAGTTAGGAATAAAAAAATAACATATAAAAAAGGTGAAGTAGACAGCAATCAATACAATTAGATCTTAAGAAGCACAGAAAGTTGGTAAGGGGAGTTAAAGACATCAGGGGGAAAAAATCAGAGCTTGCAGGCTAAGGACAACCAGAAGGAGGGTTTGGTTTTTTTAAGTGTATCAGGAACTGAAGAATTTCTAAGAATAATACAGGCATATTACTAGATCAAGATGATGAGATTGTTAATGATGCAGAAAGGGCAGAAGTTTTAACAAATATTTCCATTTGGTATTGGGAAAGAAGCAGGATGATGTACTCCTGTCATGGCATCTACTTGTGATAAACATTTTAAAATCAGCAGATCTGGATAACTTGCACTCAAACCTAAAATGTTTGGCTGAGGAGACCTCTGGCCCACTGATGATCATTTTGAATAGATCTTAGAATACTGAGGAGTATTAGTGTCATGTCAACATCTGTAGAGGGCAAGTGGGATGCCCTGAGTAGGGTCTGCAGGAGCCTAATTTTAAAGCCTGGCCTGAGCAGACCTGACCAGGGCTTGAGGGGGTCAAGTCATTTTCTGATCTGATTTGACCTGGACCCGAGTCAAGGTCGCCACCTCCTGCTAATGAGATTGGCATGGCAGCAGCTCAATGCCTCATCCCACTGAGTGCCGCCTCTGCTTTGGCAGGGCTGTGTGCTGCAGAGTGAGACATGGAGGCAACTCCTCAGGTCGGCACACTCACTTCACTGCAAACACACACAGCATTGTGAGTTGGTGGTAGCTGGCAGCAGCGGGGCACGCAGCCACCGCCATGCCAACCCCACACGCAGAAGAAGGAGAGTCAACCCCACCTGACCACAACCTTTTAGTCAGGCCCCATTGAGTTTGGGTCAAATTGCAGGACTCTAGGCCACAGTAATTATAAACCAATTGACTTGACATTAATTCTAGGAAAAATAATGGAAAAGCTGCTGAGAGATTAAATCAATAAAGAATTAAAGGATGGGAGTATTATTATTGCCAGTCAACATAGCTTTATGGAAGGAAAGGTCTTTTCAAACCAATGATTTCATTTTTTGATGATTTTACAAGGTCGGTTGATACAATTAACTGGGTAGATGAAATCTACTTACCTTTTTGTATGGCGCATATCATTCTGATTAAAAAATTAGCAAAATACAATATGAATAACGCATACGTTAAGTGAATTAAGAACTGGTAATGACAAGAAGTAGTTGTCAATGGGAAATCATCATCGAATAGAGGTGTTCCCAGCAGGTTTCCACAGGGATTTGCACTAGGCCTAGCACTATTCAGTATTTGTTTTAGGAGTGATCTGGTAGTACATATACAGTCACTGCTGATAAAGTTTGTGGCTGACACTAAGACTGGCAGAGCAGTAAATGATGATGAGGACAAGGCAGTCACACAGAGTGATCTGAACTTTGCCTAGTTGAACTAAATGTGTTTTAATACAGACAAATGCAAGGTCATACATCTAGGAACAAAGATTGCAGGCCATACCTGCAGAATAGGAGCCTGTATCCTGGAAAGATATCTTGTGAAAAAGATTTAGAGGGTATAGTGCACAAATAACTCAACATGAGCGCCCAGTGCACTGCTGTGACAAAAAGAGCTAAATGCAATCATTGAAGGCAAAGAGGAGAGTAGCAAGTAGGACAGAGAGGTAATTTTACCTCTAGACAGTATTGGTGAGACTCATATTAGAATACTGTGCCCAGTTCTGGTATCCATGTTTTCAAAAGGATGTTGAAAAACTGGAGAAGGAGCGAAAAAGAGGCATAAAAATGATTCATGTCCTGAAGAAAATGCCCAAAGAGCATTCATCTGTTCTCAAAGCGCTCCATCTATTTAGTTTATGAAAAAGATGAGAGGTAGGCAACTTGATTACAGGGCATAAATACCTTCATAGGGAGAAAACACTCGGTACTAACTGGCTCTTTAATCCAGCAGAGAAAGGCATCCTAACAACCAATGGCTAGAAATTAGACAAATTCAAATTAGAAATAAGGCACAAATTTTAAATGGAAAATTTAACCATTGGAACAAGCTACCATGGGAAGTGATGGCTTCTTCATCTCTTGATGTCTTCAGACCAATATTGGCTGTATTCTGGAAAATATGCTGTATTGTCTATATAGGTTATTAGGCTCAAAACAAGGGTAACTTGGTGAACATCTATGCCCTGTGCTATGCAGGAGCTTAGACTAATGATCTAATGGTCCTCTTTGGCCTTAAAATATATTAGTGTACTTTTATTGATACCACTTTGTGTAAGAGTGTTGAACTTTAGGGTACAAATGTGAGGACCTGCATGGACACTTTTAAGCTTAATTACTAGCTTAGATCTGGTAACTCTGCCACCATCCAGAAATTTCAGTGTCTGGAGCAGTTCCTGTCCCGCCAAAACTCTCCCCTCCTTGGGTGGCCTTGAGGGACTTCACCAATTCCCTGGTGAACACAGATCCAAACCCCTTGGATCTTAAAACAAGGAAAAATCAATCAGGTTCTTAAAAAGAAAGCTTTTAATTAAAGAAAAGAAAGGTAAAAATCATCTCTGTAAAATCAGGATGGAAAATACTTTATAGGGTAATCAAATTCATATAGCCCAGAGGAAACCCCCTCTAGCCTTAGGTTCAAAGTTACAGCAAACAGAGGTAAAATCCTCTCAGAAAAAGAAACGTTTACAAGTTGAGAAAACAAAATTAAGACTAACACACCTTGCCTGACTATACTTACAAGTTTGAAACATGAGAGACTGATTCAGAAAGATTTGTAGAGCCTGGATGGACGTCTGGTCACTCTTAGTCCCAAGAGCGAACACCACCCAAAACAAAGAGCACAAACAAAGACTTCCCTCCACCAAGATTTGAAAGTATCTTGTCCCCTTATTGGTCCTCTGGTCAGGTGTCAGCCAGGCTTACTGAGCTTCTTAACCCTTTACAGGTAAAAGAGGCATTAACCCTTAACTATCTGTTTAGGACAAAGAGGCCCAACTCTTCCTCTACAGCTAAGCATACTTTTTTGGCAGGGAAAATAGGGGAGAGGTAGTTGTGCACAGTTGCTGCCAATGCTAACAAGAGCTGTATGTCATCCAAGATGAGAACTCTTCACGCAAAGGACAGAAGTGTTAGTCAAGGTGGTGTATAAACGTAAGCAGACAATGAAATCGTGAACACCCTGGACCAAACTGGGCCTTCAGTTCTTCACTAGGATTTCACAGGCACAGATGATGGCAGAATCTGGCCCAAGCTGTTCTCTGTTTCGGCTTGTGTGTCTGTGTTTTGGTATTTCTACTACACCTATTACTGAGGTATTTGGGAAACAAAGGTGTTTGTTGTTCTTCTCTGTATCAAGGAAGTTGTCCATTATCCTGAACTGCATACTTAGGGCTGGATCAAGTCCATTGAAGTCAATGGGAGTCTTGATTTCTAACAGCTTTAGGCACCATCCTCAGTACATTTGAAACAGACCCAGCAATAACCTTGTTAAAAAGAATGTTCTCTCATGAAAAAGTTTTACTTGTGTGAGTAAGATCTGCAGGATTGGTGCCATAGACTCATACATTCATAGACTCTAGGACTGGAAGGGACCTCGAGAGGTCATCGAGTCCAGTCCCCTGCCCTCATGGCAGGACCAAATACTGTCTAGACCATCCCTGATAGACATTTATCTAACCTACTCTTAAATATCTCCAGAGATGGAGATTCCACAACCTCCCTAGGCAATTTATTCCAGTGTTTAACCACCCTGACAGTTAGGAACTTTTTCCTAATGTCCAACCTAAATCTCCCTTGCTGCAGTTTAAGCCCATTGCTTCTTGTTCTATCATTAGAGGCTAAGGTGAACAAGTTTTCTCCCTCCTCCTGATGACACCCTTTTAGATACCTGAAAACTGCTATCATGTCCCCTCTCAGTCTTCTCTTTTCCAAACTAAATAAACCCAATTCTTTCAGCCTTCCTTCATAGGTCATGTTCTCAAGACCTTTAATCATTCTTGTTGCTCTTCTCTGGACCCTCTCCAATTTCTCCACATCTTTCTTGAAATGCGGTGCCCAGAACTGGACACAATACTCCAGTTGAGGCCTAACCAGCGCAGAGTAGAGCGGAAGAATGACTTCTCGTGTCTTGTTTACAACACACCTGTTAATGCATCCCAGAATCACATTTGCTTTTTTTGCAACAGCATCACACTGTTGACTCATATTTAGCTTGTGGTCCACTATGACCCCTAGATCTCTTTCTGCCATACTCCTTCCTAGACAGTCTCTTCCCATTCTGTATGTGTGAAACTGATTGTTCCTTCCTAAGTGGAGCACTTTGCATTTGTCTTTATTGAACTTCATCCGGTTTACCTCAGACCATTTCTCCAATTTGTCCAGATCATTTTGAATTTTGACCCTGTCCTCCAAAGCAGTTGCAATCCCTCCCAGTTTGGTATCGTCCGCAAACTTAATAAGCGTACTTTCTATGCCAACATCTAAGTCGTTGATGAAGATATTGAACAGAGCCGGTCCCAAAACAGACCCCTGCGGAACCCCACTTGTTATACCTTTCCAGCAGGATTGGGAGCCATTAATAACCACTCTCTGAGTACGGTTATCCAGCCAGTTATGCACCCACCTTATAGTAGCCCCATCTAAATTGTATTTGCCTAGTTTATCGATAAGGATATCATGCGAGACCGTATCAAATGCCTTACTAAAGTCTAGGTATACCACATCCACCGCTTCTCCCTTCTCCACAAGGCTCGTTATCCTATCAAAGAAAGCTATCAGATTGGTTTGACACGATTTGTTCTTTACAAATCCATGCTGGCTATTCCCTATCACCTTACCACCTTCCAAGTGTTTGCAGATGATTTCTTTAATTACTTGCTCCATTATCTTCCCTGGCACAGAAGTTAAACTAACTGGTCTGTAGTTTCCTGGGTTGTTTTTATTTCCCTTTTTATAGATGGGCACTATATTTGCCCTTTTCCAGTCTTCTGGAATCTCTCCCGTCTCCCATGACTTTCCAAAGATAATAGCTAGAGGCTCAGATACCTCCTCTATTAACTCCTTGAGTATTCTAGGATGCATTTCATCAGGCCCTGGTGACTTGCAGGCATCTAACTTTTCTAAGTGATTTTTAACTTGCTCTTTTTTTATTTTATCTTCTAAACCTACCCCCTTCCCATAAGCATTCACTATGTTAGACATTCCTTCAGACTTCTCAGTGAAGACCGAAACAAAGAAGTCATTAAGCATCGCGGCCATTTCCAAGTTTCCTGTTACTGTTTCTCCCTCCTCACTGAGCAGTGGGCCTACCCTGTCCTTGGTCTTCCTCTTGCTTCTAATGTATTGATAAAAATTCTTCTTGTTTCCCTTTATTCCCATAGCTAGTTTGAGCTCATTTTGTGCCTTTGCCTTTCTGATCTTGCCCCTACATTCCTGTGTTATTTGCCTATATTGTCCATGCAGAGAGGTTCATTGTTTCAGAGATATTTTATGCTCCACTAAATGAAAAATGTCCTAACTTTTCAAAGTGAAATTTTGCAGGCCATTGATTTAGAATGTGAGCTGTTCCTTTGGCTATTTTGGAAAATCAGAAACAACATATTTATTTAATTTGGAAAAGTGACTTCTATCCAAAGCTGTTTCTTAACAAAAAATCATTAGACCATATAGCATGCAAACTTAATTCATCCATATAACAGACACAGCCTAAAGATATATTGGTGAACAGTTTTTAATTTAAAGTGTCCCTAAACACGTATTTTGATATTGAGCTGTAACAGATATAAAATATTCCAATCTACTGGAAAAGTAATCAGACTTTTAAAGAGCTAGTAAAAAAATATCGTCACACAGTAGTTAGCAATAGTTTCAAATAAGCTACAATGGTTCTTCCTGTCAACCTTCATATGTTTCTATGAGAGATCATTTTATTTTTTAAAGGTCTCATTAAATAATTAGTGGAGTAAACATTCTAAAACACTGACTGATGGCATTGTATTCATGCCAAGAGCCCAAAACAAGGAAATTAAAATTAAAGATGACACCTCCATCCTTGATACTGATCTCCACTAAGTCACTTTCACCTCCTTTTGTCTTAGTCAATCTGCCTGAAACAATGTTTGTTTGTTTTTTTAAAGTGGAACCTTACTGGAAAGCATATAGTATACCCAAACTGAGTTCTCCTGGGTCAGTAAATTACCAAGTGAAAGACCAGATTTGTATGTTGTTCAAAAGTATTGGAACGGATCAGTCAGATCACTGTGAAATGTTATATTAGAGAGACAAGGTTGGTGAAAAGAACAAGGAGTACTTCAAATACTCCTTGTTCTTTTTGCTGATACAGACTAACACGGCTACCACTCTAAAACCTGTCATCAAGGCTGGTGAAGTAACATCAATGGCTATTAGCCAAGATGGTCACCGATGCAACCCCACGCTCTGGGTGTCCCTAGCCTTTGATTGCCAGAAGCTGGGAATGGGCGACGGGGGATGGATCACTCTATGATTGCCTTGTTCTGTTCATTCCCTCTTAAGCCCCTGGCACTGGCAACTGTAGGAAGACAGGATACTGGGCTAGATGGACCTTTGGTCTGACCCAGTATGGCCATTCTTATCTTCTATGTTCTTATATATTATATATAAGTTATAGATCAAATGTTGCAATACTTACATATAATAATGTAAATTAAGGATGAATTATTTGGCTTAACTAAAAAAACCTTTTTTGTTTTATTTGCTCCAGTCATTTGGTGTCCCAGCCTGAGAGGGGCACTGCTGAATAATTTCTTTTATAGTATATATTATCCCCTCACCCACCTACTCATATGATATGCACTCAGAAACCTGAAAAAAAGCCATTTGTTTTTTTCCCCAACAAATTTTGTTTTTTTCTAATTTAACAAAAAATGAAGCAATCATAAGTCTGCATTTGTGGGGTGGATAGAAATACAGTTTCCATAGTAGAGCTGATCAGAAAAATAGCATTTCTATTCCATGGGAAATTCCAAGATGAAACTAAAATTTAAAAGTCTTGGAATTTTTTGCAAAATGAAACATTTCAAAAATGTTTTAACTTTGATCTGATCAAAGTTTTGATTTGACTTTGTTTCAACTTTTATGATTTATGATAATGTAACATAAAAGTCAAAATGACTGAGCCAAAATGAAATGTTTGGAGCTTATTGAAATGAAACATTTTGATAATTTCCCACTGAAAATTTTGATGAAATCGACACATTTGATGTGTTTCCTGATGGAAAACTGTTCTGCAAAATTTTCAATCAGCCCTATACAGTCTATTTCATTTTGGGGTCAAGGAACCTGGGTAGTGTCTCTTTCCTGTTATTTTAAGACAGGGTGCCAAATTCCTGAATGGAAATTCCATTGCCATCAGGGATAAATTTGGTTCAGGGCACTTGCTTTTATAAATATTGTTACTAATATTTTAGTTTGTTACTAAAGTTTTCACATGGTAGCCAAAATATAACTCCATAGACCAACTACATAAAATATAGAATCCCAACAAATGAAATACGCAGGATTAGAATCTTCTGCTAACACACCAGTGGCATCATAATTTAGATTCTGCTGTTTGACTCATATCAATACATTTTGCAAAACCTTGCCTAGAGATATCTATGCGCTACTCCAGGGGTTGGCAACCTTTCAGAAGTAGTGTGCTGAGTCTTCATTTAGGCCTGGTCTACACTACGCGTTTAAACCGATTTTAGCAGCGTTAAACCGATTTAACGCTGTACCCGTCCACACTACAAGGCCCTTTATATCGATATAAAGGGCTCTTTAAATTGGTTTCTGTACTCCTCCCCGATGAGAGGAGTAGCGCAAAATCAGTATTACATATCAGATAGAGTTAGTGTGGCCGCAAATCGACGGTATTGGGCCGGGCAGTATCCCACAGTGCACCACTGTGACTGCCTGGACAGCAATCTGAACCGGATGCAGTGGCCAGGTAAACAGGAAAAGCCCCGCGAAATTTAGATTTCATTTCTGTTTGCCCAGCGTGGAACTCTGATCAGCACGGGTGGCAATGCAGTCCCAAATCAAAAGAGCCCAGCATGGACCATACGGGAGATACTGGATCTGATCGCTGTACAGGAAACAACTGTTCTATCAAAGCTCCGTTACAGAAAAGACGAAATGCAAACGTTTGGAAAAAAATCTCAGGCTACACAGTGCGCGTGACATGCGTAACGGGAACCAGAGACTCAAATGACCGTCATGAGAGGGAGGGGGACGAGGACTCCGCTATCCCACGTTCACAGCAGTCCCGAAAAGTTGCATTCTTTGCTGAGCTCCAATGCTTAGGTCAAACACATTGTCCGGCGTGGTTCAGGGAATAGCTCCTCTACTCCCCCCCCACCAGTGAAAGAAAAGGGAAAGAAATTGTTTCTTGACTTCTTCAATGTCCACCTGTGTCTACTGAATGCTGCTGGTAGATGCGATGCTGCAGCATGGAAGCGCAGTATTCTACTCTCTCCCTCCCTGGTGCAGATGGCAGTAGGACTGGTAACCGTCCTTGTTTATCAACCAGTGAGTGCTTCCTGGCTGGCTCAGGTGAGCTGGCCGGGTGTGGGTAAAAATAGGAATGACTCCCGGTCATTCCCAGTAGATGTACAGAGCAGCGGTAACCATCTTCATCATAGCAACTGGGGGCTGAGCTCCATCAGCCCCCTCCCTTTCCTGTGTAAAGAAAAGATTCTGTCCTGCCTGACTGTCACAGCAGCGGCATGCTGGTCTCTCTCCCCCGCATCACTTAATTCCTCCTTGGACGTGTCATAGCACCGGGAGGCTGCCTCCCCCTTTTATCTCACAAACAAACTCGTTTTTCTTATCGCATCTTTATTACTTCATGACACAAATGGGGGGACACTGCCCCAGTAGCCAGGAAGGTTGGGGGAGGAGGGAAGCAACGGGTAGGGTTGTGCAGGGGCACCTCCCATGAACGGCATGTAGCTATCATTTCTGCGGGATCTGACACAGAGCACTGTGCTCCTGAACACTGTTTCTCAGAACACTTGCCTCATTATCTAGGCAGGACTATTTTAGAAACCATAAAGGAAGATGTGACTTGGGGAGTCATCCCATTTGCTTTTGCGCCCCCGGCTGATCTCAGCCAGGGCCCCATGATAGCAGCAGACAGTACAGAGGGACAGATAACTGCATCTCATTGCCAATTACGCCAGCAGCAGATGGTACAGAATGACTGATAACCATCTCGCTATCATCGCAAAAGCAAATGGATGCTTCTGTGTAGCGCTGGAGTATCGCCTCTGCCGCGGCATCCAGTACACATACGGTGACTGTAAAAAAAAAAAAAGCTGAACGGGCTCCATGGTTGCCGTGCTATGGCGTCTGCCAGGGCAATCCAGGGAAAAAGGGCGTGAAATGAATTGTCCGTGCCTGCTTTCCCAGAGAAGAATGACTGACGACATTTACCCAGAACCACCCGTGACAATGATTGTTGCCCCATCACCACTGGCCTCAAACCAGAATTCTAAGGGGCAGGGGAGACTGCGAGAACTATGCGATAGCTATGAATAGTTACCGACAGTGCAACACTCTGGAGAATCGACGCTAGCCTCGGACCATGGACACACACCGCGAATAAGTGCTAGTGTGGCCCGGGTGCACTCGACTTACACAATCTGTTTATAAAACCGGTTTATGTAAGAATCGGAATAATCCCATGGTGTAGGAGTACCCTTATTCACTCTAATTTAAGATTTTGCGTGCCAGTAATACATTTTAACATTTTTAGAAGGTCTCTTTTTATAAATCTATAATGTATAACTAAACTATTGTTGTATATAAAGTAAATAAGGTTTTTAAAATGTTTAAGAAGCTTCATTTAAAATTAAATTAAAATGCAGAGCTCCCAGACCGGTGGCCAGGACCTGGGCAGTGTGAGTGCCACTGAAAATCAGCTTGCATGCCACCTTTGGCACCTGTGCCATAGGTTGCCTACCCCTGCATTAAGCATATATGGATACTGTAGAACAAGTATATTTTGACCTATTATATTTCATGTGAATGAGGCCAGACACATATGTGCAATTGTATCATGTTGTGGGCCAGCCTTTGCTGCTTCTTCTCATAGCATGAGAACAAGGACGGGGGTAATGACAGCTGGGGGAAGAAGTGGTAAGAGATTTTTGCTATACCTGTATTTTTGCTGTTTTATAAAACCCATGAATATAAATATAAACTGAAAATTTCCAGGTTTAGAACAGTTGTGTCACCTTAAAACTCCCTTCTGAGTATAAAGAATCCTTCAGGATGACATCAACAACATACAGTAGACTTCATGTCCCATATGTCAGACACCCAATTTCTATTTAGGTATCTAAATCAAAGTGGCCTGAGTTACACAAGCACAGAACATCCACAAATACCTCTGTAGTTAAAGAGAACTGAATATGCTCAGCACTTCTGAAAAAAATCAAGTCATACATGTTTGCTGGGTTCTAATCTAGTTCTTTTACTATGCTTATAGTATAAGACTGCCTTTCAGTAGGGCATTAACTGATGTGCAGAGCCCTGTATGGAAACACATTTATATCTACTAGAATCATAGAATATGAGGGTTGGAAGGGACCTTAGGAGGTCATCTAGTCCAATCCCATGCTCAAAGTAGGACCCAGACAGATTTTTGCCCCAGACCCCTAAATGGCCCCCTTAGGGATTGAACTCACAACCCTGGATTTAGCAGGCTGATGCTCAAACCACTGAGCTATCCCTCCCCACACTACTGTGGATATCCACGGATATAAATCAGTATCCACAGAACTACAGGGCTATCCCTGAAACCAAAGCAGTGAAAAGAGCAGAACGTGGGACCGCCACTCCCAGGAACCAGCACCCTGTGCCGGCAGCTTCTTCAGCGCGGCTGTACTGCCCCCAGTCTCTCCCACTGAGGGGGGTACCAGGCTCATCGGCAGCTGTCCCTTGTTGGGCTAGTATGTGCAAGCGGTGCGCATGCCCCCAGACAGGATACACAGACAACTGCATGGAAGGAACAGGGTTAGGGCTGGGGCAGGACTGCGGGTGGTGCAGCCATGCTGGAGGAGCTGCCGGCACAGGGTACTGGCCCCACATTCTGCTCCTTTCGCTGCTGTGTTTCCGCAGATACCAATTTGTATCCACCTAGGGCTCTACTGATGTGACCAACATCTGTCACGTTTTCTCTCTCATTCTCTCCCTGTCTTTAGTTCCTGTGGGAGTTCATTCTACAGTTTCAGATTGGCCCTAAGGTTCTGTCTCCTGCACAGATAAGCTTTGCCCTTATTGTAGAAAGTTCCATTGTGCCAGAGGAGCAAAGTGGTTAGCCATAATCTTCACCTTTGAGCTTTAGGTGGCCTTTCAGATATCCTGGGCCCAGGCCATGTAGCACCCTGAAGTAAAAGATTGAGACCGTGAACTTGATTTGAAATTCTATGGGAAGTTGGTGTAGATTGCAGAGGACAGGTTTGACATGCTCGTGGTAACTCGTGCTGCTGAGGAGATATCCTGTAGTGCTCTGTACTAGCTTGAGTTTCCCAAGCTGTGAAAGGGTGCAACTCCCCACTGCAGCACCTCTTGCTGGCTGTCCCCTGGATTAGATCTGTTCGCCAGTGTGCTCGCTTCTGATGGTGCCTCGCTGCCATTGCTTCTGCTCCTGGACTTGTGTTGCTCCAAGGACCACGATGTCCTCTTTAAGACACAGCCTTCTGGCTGTGTCATACTCAATTATCCCCCCTTCCAGGGGAACTGCAGTCCACTGTCCAGCCACTCCCTTCAGTGGCAAGCACAGTCTACTGTTTAGCCACTTCCCCAGTGGTGAGGAGTGGTGAGGGGGATGATGACCATTTGCTGCGTCCCCTTCAACTGCTCAGTCTATTTCCCTGGGCCACTTCCCCGTGACCCTAGCACCTTCTTCACCCTTGCCTCAGGGCTTCAGCATGCCACTCTTAGCAGCTAGCCAGAAACTCACTCTCACTCCCCTGATCCTGCCCAGAATTGCTTTGTCCCAGGTGCTAACTTTCTTCCACCTGCAAGGCAGCCAGTCCTCCCTCCTCAAACTCCAGGGAGCAACTCAAGTTGCTGTGCTCTGCAGCCCTTCTTATGTGGACCAGCCCAGCCCTAATTGGCTGCTCCTCGCAGCTCCATGCCTCCTGCGTAGCCTCCCTAGGGCTCTATTAACTCCTTATGGGCCAGTGTACACACCCCAACACACAAGCACTGAAGGCTTCATGCCCAGATATATTGCATTGCTGTAGTCCAGCCAATAGATGATGAAGGCATGAAATAACTGAGGTCAGGTCATTGTCTTCCAGGATGTGATGGAGTCTCCTAGCCAACTGGAGTTAACAGAAAGCATTACTCATGGATGCTGCTACACGAGTTTAGTGTCAGCAAGGAATCCAGGAGCATTCTAGACTATGGAATATATTGGCTAATTGTGAGTGTGTATCTTCAACCAATGGAGACAGCACCATCATTGCAAGTTCTTCAGGATACTTCCTTCTACCCACCAGCATCACTCCTATTCTGCTTGGGTTCAGATTCAGCTAGCTGTTCTTTACTCATGAGCTATTTTCATCCAGGTACTGGGAGATCAGGGTGAGGGTGCTGTGGTCATATGTGGTGATGGATAGGTAGAGATAGTGTGTCGTGCATATTTCTGGCACTTCAGTCCATGTCATCTGACCTGTTCAACTAGTGACTTCAAATAGATGTCGAAAAGGACCAAGTGATAGGTCTAATAGTGGAGATGCAATTTCCCATCGCTGACCCCTGGGTTCATCCCTCCAGGCAGGATGTATATCATTTTAGCACATTCTCCTGGATCCCTGCCACCTCTCTCAGGCAAGACAGCAGAATCTCATGGTTAACAGTTCTGAATGCTGTAGAGAGGCATGGAAGTATGAGAATGGATTTCTGTCCTCTTTCCATTCACAGGATGAAATCATCCATCACTGCAGCTAAGGCAGTTTCATTTCCATATATTAGCCTGCATCGACTGTGCCAGGTCTAAGGTTAGCTTCAGTTAAGATGGGCTTGTAATTGGACATGGCTAGGTTGTCCTGCCATTCCTATGCACTCTCCTCCCACCCACTGTACGACACTGATGAGGAAAAACTTTAGAAGTCTATATGCATAAGAATTAGAAACAGAGATGGGCTCAAGCTACAAGATTTAGACATGATTCAGATCTGATTTTGAACTCCTCAAAACTCAGGGTTGTTTGGACCTGGAGTTTTGGTTTGAGGAACTTGGTTATCACTAGTTTTCTTCTATCCTCAATTCTTGCTGTTTTCTGGAACTAAGAAAAAAAAAGGGCAGGACCTTAGATAACAAAGTAACACACTTGGTTACCTATCCACATTACTATAGCAGAGTCTGCTTTTCTACAGAATTCCTGGTCTGAACATGTGCATGCTAATGGCATTGCAAATTCCCATTTTATAATCACACTGAGAAAGAGAAATGTTTCCCATTTTCTAGCCCCCACCCACTTGCCCAGCCTGTGATGAAGGGTGTTATTCAGTTTAGCCTGAAAGATAGAGACTTAGTGGGACAATGGAATTTCACAGACTAAAAGAAAGAGAATGGAGTGCAGGGAGAACAGAACAGGGAGGGGCAAAGACTGCTGGCACAAATATTGAAATTTTTAAACTGTTGCAAAACTAGGCCTTGTGGGAATAAAAGCCATGTGTGATAAAAATATGGTTGTTGGGACAATTATTTCTCAGACCTATAAAATTAGGACATCATAATGGGAAAATGATAAGTGAAGAATTATTACGACCAGTTAAGATAGAGGGAATCCAGGCATTGGTACATGCACATGCACTGGGCAGTTGGCCTGGACTAACTGCTGAGCAAGATTCCTGGCCAATTTTTTTTTTTTTTTTAATTCTTTTGGAAGAAAAGAAGCAAGGTTAAGCTGCCCAGAGAAAGCAAAACAACTCAGGCCTATAAGGCTAGTACAGACTGTCACTGTCAAACTGTGTGACACAGTCTACTTTTGTTGTTTATTTGTAGCAACGAGTAGAAGGAACGGCTCTGAATTATATTTTGTAACACTGAGCCAGAAAAGAGGGTGTCATATGAGGGGAATCTGCGTGCTTCCTGGACTTTCACTTTTGATTTTCATCTGAACTAAAACACAGATTTCACATTATTTTGTAGTGTATAGACTCTAGGCCAAATCCTCAGCTGGTGTAAATCAGCACAGCTCCATCAAAGCCAAGCTTCATTTACACCAGCTGAGGATCTGGCTCTCATTGTTGAGAGACAAAGAATATTTACTTTTGCTGGTAAAAATCAAACCACCAGTTTCATGTACTAAGTCATCAAGTATGTGAACATTTTTCAAAAGTACGATTTACCAGTGACCCAGAGCGCCTTTTAAATAAAGAAGTGCTATTGGACCACCATAACGTGAAAGGGAACAGTTGAAACCCCTGTCTTAGCCAGCTGTGAAACCTGTGTTTGATTTCTGAAAAAACTATAGAGAAAAAGGGTTAAAGGAGACGGTATACGAAGTAAAGGAAATAAATTGAATACACATGTGCAATCATTATTCATACTAATGTTCCCTGTATTACTTCATAACACAGCTGTATACACAAAAAAACAGTCCAGTTTGGTTTCTTCCTATTCGAGTCTTATTAATTTCTGTATAATGAAACACAAATGTTTGTGCTCTTCATTTTGACGAATGCAGCCCAGTAGTGTATTTGTTAAGCATTAGCTAGCATGGCTGTGACCATCTAATACAAATGTCTTTAGGCCTTTCATGGCTCCTGACAGGACATCTTTTGAATATGACAGTTGCCATGGTCACCAGTAATGCCTATTTGCAAGGAAAATTGGAAGCAATGCTCATTACGTCAAAAACTACGTTGAGAGGGGGAGTTTGCTTCTTGTGCTGACACTTAGCTGCTTGTTTTACTTGCCACCCACGCACTTCCATCAAACAATATCTCTTTCAACTGCATAAGTCAAAGTTTGCATCTCCTATCATTCCAGCAGGAACAGAAATGAACTGTGTGAAATGAATATCACCACTCACAAAATCACAGCACAGACGAACGGGTCATATCTGTCACTTCATAATATAGCAACAATTAGTGATCCTGATCTTATTGTCCTATTGATTTCAAATCACACACAGGGAACCAAATGCTCCACTATATTTTTGGCCAGTGTAAATCCAATTAACTTGTTTGAAACCAGCAAAGTTACTCTGGATTCACACTGGTGTGAAAGAGAATAGAATTTTGCCTACAATAGTATTCGTGTATGTCTATTATAGTTCAGATTGATATTATACTTTGGACTGAAAATTCACATGCAGAAAGTTTTATTGAGGAATACTGCACCTATAGGCTTGAAGAGAGAGGCAATTCAAATGATTTTAGCTTGAAAAATAACTTCACAACATGCAAAGATTTCAATAAAGCCTACGGAAGCCCTGTCCCTTTTGTGATCTCACTGCATAGTCTCCCCATTTGGCCAGATACTACAGGCATGTTGGCAGCAGCTCTCAAGTTGCTGAGTACGGAGGCACCTGATCCAAAGCCCACTGAGTCACCATGAGTCTTTCCATGGACTTTAATTTTAATCAGGCTGACTTTACATAAGAGATTTGTAAATGCTGAACTGGAACACAAACTGCACAGTGTTCCCAAATAAACTGCCCTAACTTCAGAGCCAGGAGACAAACAGCGGGTTGGAAAAATAAATAAATAAACAAACACAATCACAGCCCCTTCAACTTCAAGGTGTCTTCACAGATTGGTGCTACATTCCCCAGTATTCTGCAAATTCTGATCTTTCATTAAAGAAAAATCCATTGCTATCTTTATGTTGGGAAGATACAGTCACTGACGTGTAAATTAACGTGCCGTTGCTCTATTGACCCTGGCTTGCAAAAAATAAATCAGGCTCCAGCTAAACAACAGAAGGAGGAAGGTGCAGTGGAATTTTGAAAAGGTCTCTGTTGGGGCTCTGCCGAGGATTTGAGTTTTAGTCCAGTTTTGATTGCTTTTACAACTAGCAGAATTTTCTAAGCAGAAGGTGGGCACTACCTGCTCTTTGAAAATCTGCTCTCCTCAATCTTGGCTGCCCAACCTAGCAGGTTCGGATACAAACTAGTACAACTCCACTGAAGTCACACAGATGTGTCACTTTACACCAGAGAATACAACCCCTTGGTTTCAAATGTTGCTGCCTTCCCCAATCCAACATAACTCAGGACAATTCAAACACAAGATACCTGGACAGTATGATGACTTAACCTGCACTGATATGGAACGTCTCGCAAACGGAAAGGGGATGGGGAGGGAAATTGGCCTCTGGTTTTTAAAAGCGCTATTAAAATGGCTTTTCATTTGCTTTGCTCAAGTGTAGCAGAAGTGTAATGAAAAGCAGCTATGGGGCAGCCTCTACAAACTCTTTCAAAAGTATGTTCACACACAGATAGACATTTGGGCCCCCAGCTAGGCTAGGGCCTCATGTGGAATTGGATACCAAGGGACTGTAATTAATAGGGTTACAGAAGGCTGTTATGTACCAAAACTCTTAAGGTACTCAGCAGCACACCAGACATACCACAATTTGGAGATGAGCAAAAGCTACTTCCATGGCAAGGCTCTAGAGGCACGAGCCCCAGTAGGTTCCATAAGCATTCAGCAGATGGCTAAACTACAGAGATAATTGCACTATGCCTGGCAGACAGGGAAAGGCTGTGAAATATCTTCATTACGGCAACTTATGCAATTCCTAGCCTGGCCCCAAAGGATAGTGCAGTAGAGGGTCATGGCTCCTCCAGCCTGGGGTGCCCTTTCCAATCCACTTCACTGTTACAAACAAATAGGTACTTGAAGGTTTCCCAGCTAGGATCATTCTGTGGCATATCTTGTATGGGGTCTCTCTGCATTGTCCTCCTGTGCTGTGGAAACATTTCCTGCACAGCTACTGCTAGCCGACTGTTGACAGCAATTATTTTTAGCTTTTTCCTTTTAAACAAACCCTTAGAAATTAAGTTTTATTATGTGCAACTCACCTTGTCCTATCATGCAGCAGCAGCTGGATTTAAAACCTGAACCTTCAGCATGGACCACTTGAGCTACAGGACTAATAATGTTAGCTGGTAGCAGCAGAATGTTGTTATCCTAGATTGGATGTAGACCACTAGGTCCAAGTTCTGGATATAGGGTGGGGAATTCAGTCTGGCTCAGCTCTCTGCCCGCCTCTCCTGGGAGCTCTTGTTATGTCCTGTGTAGCATCCCTTCAAAGTATGTGCGTGTGTGTGCGTGCGGGAGGATGTGTGGGGCCAGGTGCTGGTTCATGGAGAGGGATTTATAGGGGGAGCCCAGCCCAGCTCTCCTTCTCTCTGGGCCTATCTATATAGATACTTAGTTCTCTGGAAACTGAGGTATAAATCTACCCTGTGCTAGCCTGCCACACACTAAGTGCCTGTGTGGACCCTGCTGATGTGCATTAGCAGTTCCCTGGAGAGCTTTGATACGAGAGCAGATTAAAGTGCACTAGGGAACTTTTAGTGTACAGCATCAGGGTCCACACGCATGTTTAGTGAGTAGCAGGCTAGTGCGGGGTAGATTTACAACACAACTCTCTGCAAACTAATTGTTCATGTGGACAAGCTCTCTCTCTCCCCTCCATCCCCCACCCAGAGGGGGAGAGTTCCCCCAGCAGGAGGAATGGGTCACTGGGGCCATATGCCAGTTACAGGGGATAGAGAAGCCCAGCCCAAAGCTTTTCCTCTCCACAGCCTGCCCCTCACCTGCAGTGCTGCTGCTCTGGCAGCTTATGCTACTCCCAGGATGATGTAAGCTGCTTCTGCTGCTGAAGCTGCTTTGGCAGTGACAAAAGCTTTGCCTCAGAAAGTTTGTATATTTAGTTGTTATTTTGCCTGGCTGCCAAAATTCCCCTGGGTAACAAAGGTGAGAGTTTGGAAAAGGTGTTTTTTAGTAGTTTAATATCTCAGCAAAGGCTAGCACTGGGCAAGTCACTGATTTTTTGGTTGGCTGGGTTGACCCATAAATTCCAGCAAATCAAAAAACAAGACAAAAATTTAATTTTTTTTCTGGGCTCTTTTAATAGTAAAAGCAAAGGAAGTGAGGGCTAGATTCATTAAATGGGTGGTGGAGGAGTAACTCCTTCCCTCATTACCTTTTGTCCCATGGTTAGAGCACTCACCTGGGATGTAGCAGACGCAATTTCAATCCCCTCTCCCTACCTGATGTGGAGCAGGGATTTAAATATGGGTGTCTACCTCTCAGGTGAATACCTATACACTAGGCTAGAGAGCCTCCTGCTCCGTGACTAAATGACTATTCTAATATTTTATGCACAGTGGGAAAAACTTCAACGGGAGAGACTGAGACAGCCCTGCCCCAGAATATCCCATAACCCAGTGTCTTGGGACCTCTGCTGAGGGGAGGGAAATCCAAGTTCAAATTCCTTTTCCACATGCGGGGATGGGGGGATTGAATCTGGTGAATGACCTAACCTCTGGGCTAAAATTTAAAAGGGTGGTGGTGGCACCACCTCCTCTTCCAGCCATTTTGTGAATAGCACCTAGGGTCCCTCCCCCACCCGCCACAAAAAAAATTGTTTGGCTAAAACTATTCAGCGATATGTGCCAAATTTGCAAATCATTTTGGGTTGACCAAAAGTGCCTTTTTCAGCAAATAACTACTCGTGTGAAAAATTTCACCCAGCTCTATCAAAAACTGAATAGAATTTCAAAGGATAAAGACAAGGCACTTCCCAGATCAAAAGTTATTCCCTTGCTGAACATCAAAGGTCTGCTGCAAACAATGAATGTGGTAGGCTTTTAATAAAAAAAGGCACAACAATCCTTTATCATGGAAAATATCTGGCAACCTATACAGAGAGGTTCCCCATAACACAGACACTTTATAGTATAGTATTACAGTGCAACCCTTAATTATGTGAGCCTGAGTTTTCCTAAATTCCATTTTGTCCACAATCCCCTGAGGTTTATTACACAGAAAATTCCCTTCATGGACTAGATTTTCATTTTGCATCCCCAGTGTCCTCCCATGCACACATGTAAACCCCAACTACGGCAAACACATCGCAGCATGTGCATGTGCTTTAGGAGTAGCACACAAATAAATTGGCCATTCATAAAAGTACATCTGTGAAAACTGAACCCTAAGAGTGCCACATTTTTCAAATGCTACCCTGGGCCTCAAGATTTCAATAACATTTCAGATAAAGAAGTTTTGTTTCTTTCTTTGTGTGCAGTTGTGGTTTTACTCTTGATTCATATTTACATGTGCATTGAAAAACTGTCAACTCCTGGTTTATGTTAATGGAAAATAATAAAATCAAAATATATTTACTTTGAGTGTCTGTTTTGCTTTGGGGGTTTTCCCCATCTATACAGCTGTCATTCTCAACCACATTCAAATGTTGGGTTCTTTTCTTTGGTCAGATATATGTACAAAACTGCCTTTGACTTCAATGGAATTTTATGTGAGTTTCTCAGAAGAGAATCCAGCCCCAAATAATGTTCTATTACACTTATCGTTAAATCAAGCCTGTGTTGTTTTCCATGTGCTCTTCCACAAGTCCAGTTCTATGGCACAATTAAATTAGAGCAAGCAATCTCCTCAAATACTGTAAGTGACTCATAGACTTTTCATCCTAATAGCAGGTGTGGATATTTCGGACTGTGATGTTTGAAGTCTGAAAAGGAATTACAGAGCATCTCCTTTCACAAGGGATTTTAAAGTTCCTAAATATATTTTTTAAAATTTTTGCAGACTGCATGGTTAAAATAGAACTGAAGAATACTATCGCAGACTGTCCAATATTTTCACTTCACACAAAGATCAATTCACTTGAGTGTTATCCACTCCCTCCAGCTTTCCATTTAGGCCCTCAGTAGACCCTACATCAGAAAACATAAGAATGTATGTTGTTACTCACAGCACATTACCACTCAGGCCTGGTCTACATTTAAAATTTAGGTTGACTACCTAGGTCCCTGAGAGATGTTGCTGAGCTGACCTAAGCCTTAGTGTAGACACCTCTACGTCAATGAAAGAATTCTTCCATTGACCTAGCTACTGCCTCTCGAGTGGGTAGATTTACCACAGCCATGAAAAAACTCTTCTTTTGCTGTAGCAACGATCTACACGACAGTGATGTAGCTGCAATACTGGCACTGTGCTGCTTTAGCATAGAATCATAGGACCGGAAGGGACCTTGAGAGGTCATTGAGTTCAGTCCCCTGCACTCATGGCAGGATTAAGTATTATCTAGACCATTCCTGACAGGTATTTGTCTAACCTGCTCTTAAAAATCTACAATGATGGAGATTCCACAAACTCCCTAGGCAATTTATTCCAGTACATTAACACCCTGACGTTATGAAAAATTTTCTAATGTCCCATTAAAACCTCCTGTTGCAGTTTAAGAACCATTGCCTATCTTTGTCTATCCTCAGAATTAAGAACAATTCTTCCTGCTCTCTCCTTCTTGTACAACCTTTTTATGTATTTGAAAAGCCTGGTTATCATTCCCTCTAATCTTCTCTTTTTCCAGACAAACAAACTCAATTTTTTTTCAATCTTCCCTCATGTTTTCTAGACCTTTAATCATTTTTGTTGCTCTTCTCTGGACTTCCTCCAATTTGTCCACATCTTTCCTGAAATGTGGCGCCCAGAACTGGACACAATAGTCCAGTTGAAGCCTAATTAGTGCAGAGTAGAGTGGAAGAACTATTTCTTGTGTCTTGCTTACAACGCTCCTGTTAATAGATCCCAGAATGATGTTCACTTTTTTTGCAACAGTGTTACACTGCTGACTCATATTTAACTTGTGGTCCACTATGACCTGCAGATCCCTTTCGGCAGTACTTCTGCTTAGGCAGTCATTTCTCACTTTGTATGTGTACAATTGATTGTTCTTTCCTAAATAGACATACCCTTAATCTGATATCTCCCAGAGTGTCCACATGTTGAAGAATAAGCCCTGTCCTAAATCCCATCAGGATAGAAAGTCTTGCATCCAGGCAGTCAACACAACTGTTTATCGACTGTTCTGACAACCAGATTTTGAAAGAGAGAAGTTCCTTTGTTCTCCTGGACAGGCCTTCAGGGCATTTTTTGTTTCTTCTCCTGTTTCTAATACTTTGTGGTACTGTATTAAGTATAGCAGCAATTCAAAATATCACTTCTAGCACAAATAACCACAGGTGCCCATATTCCACCAGACTGGCATACAGATAACTAAATATATACACGCATTTGTCCCCAGGATCCAAGCTTCCACTCTATGGTCTCTTGAAAATCCCAACCAAAGGTATCTAAAGGACCTAAATGCTTAACTTCCATTTAATTTAAAAGGAGGCTGGCTGCCTAACTCCCTTCAGCTCCTATGGAAGTCCCAACTTATATTCGAAACTCAGAACTATCCCCAGATACTAGGCATGGGCTGCTTAACAAAGGCACTTCAACATATCCTCTCTCTGGGCAAAATTCTCCTCTCCTTTACGTTGTGGATCCTTATTATATATAGTCTGGACTCTGCAGCTTCCAGCAACATCAGAAGTGCAGAATATTCACTACAGCTTCAACCCTGAGAATCAGAAAGAAGAATTTTCTCCTATTTATTGAAAATGGCAACATTCCTATCATTAGAGTGAAGTGAAAATTTTACTTTTATGAATATAGCTCCCTTTGCAGGTTGTCCGAGAGCAGATTTTCTCATTATTTGAGTTTGCTTGACAGTTTCATTTAATGCTATAGATTTTTCACAACTAGTCCACTCTGTGTACTTGATATTAAACATTCAAGTTGACTTGGTCAGTTCTTATTGGGCACATAAGTCACGTGTTTTCTGACTGTGAGCAAAACTCTTAGGATCAGCAGCAGAGTTTGAAAAATCCACTGTGGATCTGAATCTGTCAGAGAGAAGTAGCAATTTAGGGTGAGGAAAAAGCTAAACAGTTTCTAAAGAATTTTAGAAGAATATAAATCTTTCCCCTTGCTGGGTTTTATGGGTCTTGCACTCAGTAGCATTCCCATAAACATTAGGCTACAAGGTGCAGAGTTTACATTTACATTTCCTCTTCTCACTGTCACAGTAACCGAATGCATATGCACAGCTTTAATTGTGAAGGATGTGGTCACATTCTTGTATGGTTTATTTGTCTTCGTGCCAGGGCTGTGGAAATGTGTTCTTGCTACCCAGGCCTCTTGTTCTCTAAAGCATTGTCCCTTTACAACAAAATAACTGCCTGGTGATGATTAGCAGCAGCAACAAGAAGACAAAAAAGAAGAGAAATAGTCATAGCAGCAAAAGATGGAGGAATTTTTCTGCCAGACTGACTGGCCCGGTTTATACCACAGGCAGATGCAAAAGGCACTTACCAGTCTATTTTACCCATTTTGACTGGGATAAGGTGACTATCACAGAACGGGGGCCATGTTTCGAGTCCAGACAATATGGCACATGTTGTCCAGCTATAGGCTGATGCAGACATCAGTGTACTATTACTTGGGGAGGAAGTGTTCGTCTAGGGATGACGCATCTCTGGATTTTTTATTCTGAGCCAAGTGACTGAATTGCTTTAGGAGGACTTTTCTCCTGACATGCCCTTGGAATAAATTCCTTACTGGCCGTACCACACTCCAACTGCATCCCCCTCTTTCAACTCCTGCATAGTTGAGTAAAATCATATTTCTTTTGCACATCCAGTGAATTCTAGATTGATGCAATTAGGAATATTCTGGCACTTAAACCCATTTTCTGACCTACAGACAATTTACAACAGCATTTAGATCATTAATTTAATTCAGAGAGCGGTCCTACCTCTTACCTCTGCTGTGTAAATGTGACTGCTGCCTCAGTTTCCCAATTAATTAGGTTGTTCAGCACTCTGATCAAACCAAAGATTTCATTCCTTCAGGATAAGAAATGGACAAACAAACAAATAGGTGTTCTTCACTCAGCTCTTCACCCTTTCTGAGCCACCAGTCCTCTGTTGATGGTCTGTACCATCCCTCAGCCTGTCACCTAGACCCTCTGTTTGGAAATCAACCTATTCCCACTTGATGCAGAGAAGTGTGAAAGGGGCTTCTGTCTTCCAGTCTCTCGCAGGGTCACTACCCCTCTTTCAGGAGTCTGCAGACCTCTCCCTGCCTCTGGACTCACCACTCCTGGTTCTCCCTAAGAACCCACACCCACCCTTGTTCTATAAACTCCTGCCCTGGGGATCTAAATGATGAAGCTCCTACCCAATCCATCCCCAAACTATCCCCACTTCACTTGTCCTCAGTGCTACTGCCTGTGCTCAACCATTCCTCATGGCACTCAAGTGTCAGAAAATGCCAGAAGTAAGGTTATAGTACAACTTAATTCGAAGCCCTGACACACATGCATTGTGATACAGTCTTTAATTTCATAATCACAATTATTTTTTTCCACAGGATCCAATCAGATTTCACAAAGGGAAGAAACTAAAAACTAAAGAGAACAATGATAATAAAACAAGAAAATCAAATAAAAAATTCCCAAAGGCAATTGTTGTATGTGAAACTCAATTAACCAAAACTCCTTGATACCAGAGTCAGGGTCACCCCAGATGTCTATAAACCAAGCTGAACATTCCATTAAATACATGAAACTTCAACTATCTGAATTTAAAGCCTAATTTTTAAAAAATATATTATTCACTACTTATTATAATAATGCTGTATATAATGCCTCTTATTTGAGGATCTCAAAATGATTTATAAACATTAACCTAACTTCACAACATCTCAGAGTAATTATTTCCATTTTAATCAGAGTCAATTTTCAAAAATATATACCGTACCTTTGTGAGCTATTATAAACCGGAAATAATAAAAAGATTTTTTTAAAAGAAAAAAAAGAAGAGAAAAGAGGCCAATTATACTTCCCTATTTTGCTTCAATTTCTGAAGGAAAAGTAGCTAAATATATTTCTATTTCTTGATTTGTAAGTTCTTTATCATTGTTTTTATAAACCATATTAAGAAAAATAGGGATAAGGCTACCTAATGTTCGACTGTACATGCATATTTTACACTCTATAGAGACACATTAATCAATGTGTCAATAATTAATAATTCATTTGTTTCCCTAGTTAAAGCACTTATTTACCAGGTTCCACATGTGCAGAAAAGATTCCACTATATGATGTCTGACAGCATATAATCTTTTAAATCTGTATGTCATTAAAATGGAGTGAATCCACTGATCAACATGTGAATGACAAGAATTTACCTAAGGCTAAAATGATAATATTACTAGCTTATTATAATCAGAATATCCATTAAATTTTGAGGTGTCTTTGGCCCTTTTTATAATAGTGTTTGCAACTGTATTTGAAATGTTGTTTCAACATGACTGCACATCAAACTGGCTTGTGTCTATGAATATTATGAACCATGGTCTCAATCCAGCAAACACTTGTGCCAGTGCCTAACTTTGCACCTGTGAGCAACCCATTAAGTTCAATGGAAATACTGATGTGTAAAAGTTACCACATCTGTAAGAGTTTGTAGGATCAGGGCTTATGCTAAGAAATTATGCTAGAACCCTGGTAAGGAGAACAGTACAGAATAGTTATTAAAAAAAATCTGTCCACTAAGGAATAAAATTGTGCTTGAACTATACTACTAGCCTAAACTGTGTTTGAAAAATGATTGACAAGTATGGCTTTGCTGTGTTTATAAAACCCTTATTCACCTCAGGGAGGATTCCCCTAGGGCAGGAACTGTGGAAAACAGCTGTAAAGCTGTCTCCTGAGGACCCTCTATAAAACCTTGTGAGTGCGGCCACAGCACTTATGAGATCCTGGGCTGCCCTAAATTAGACTGGGCGTCATGCATGACTAACACAGCTACCCCTCTGAAACCTGATGGCGGTTTAAGTTATGCCTCAGGCCTCACCAGCCCCTGGAACAGTCATGGATTAGAAGGGCACAAGTGTTCCTTTTCGAAACGTCTCAGCTGAAACATTTATCCTCCTTATGTGAAGTTCTTACAACCATGGCTGGTAGATGGCAGTTACACCTCAAGCAGTACAACAGCGTAACATTGTTCACAAACTACTAGCAGACTCTTAATTTTATTAAAGTCCTTTCCCACCCCCAAGTGCACAAAGTGTGATAATGAAGGATAATTCCCAAGAGGTGCACATGGATGAAAAACCAGGGGGAAGTGGGGGAAAAGTTACAGTACATTTAGGCTGAGTTGCAGGAAAAACTATGTACTTACTGATAAAAAGAAATGCTCCAAACAAGTTCCCCAATAGGCCAGTGAATGAGTTAAGCCTGCCTAGGGCCTGATTTAACTTGTGCTCTGGCCAGCGAGGGTTTTATATGAGCACTTACCACAGCAACCATAGCAACCACAACAATACATATAGTATATATGCTACCTCTGAGATACAGCACCACCTTCTCAGAGACACACTAATGAATGTAGGATGCGGATTCTTGCACTCTGCAAGGAGGAAAAAGTTATTCAGAAAGCGGGGATATTGCTCTCTTTTAATGAGATTGTCAGCATGGCCAACTCTCATGATTTTATTGTTGAGTTTTGCAATATTTGGTGTTTTTCTTTAAAGGTACTGCTAACGCTGGATGAAGTATACCCCTTTGCAGAGGGCCTGCCTTTAAGTCCAACTTCAAACCATTTTGGAATGCTAATGAGACTTCATGGATACACAGGCCTTCTGCACTGGGGATTTCACCCACTGTGTGTGTGGTGGGAAGACTTCACAGAATGGAAACAAACAAACAAAACTGCACAAAACAAAGGAAGATTCTATTCATTATGGAAATGGTCATGTTTCCATTGGAGAGAAGGAGAACAGAAAAGTGCCTTTTCTCAAACGTCTCAGATCTTTTTTCCAGCCACAAGTGATATATTTCTAAATAAAATTCTTACTTTTCATTTTCAGAAGTATTGCTTAGATGACTACAAGTTTAAAATGTGGAGTGACGGAGATGGACTGTACCTACAACCTCCAGGAGGGGGAAGGTGGAATGGGGCTTCTAGAGATTATATTACTCTTCAGAGGTAGACAAAATGTGAAAGTCATTTAACTATTTATATTTGTATGTCCATATTTGGGGCAAATTCTGCTGCCCTACCCCTTATCCGATCGGCAGTGATGCTGGTGCAGATGGGGTGAAATTCACCCTTGCGTAGTGCAAGATCACTTATGTCCCACTAAAATGTTCAAACTGGATTTGAGTGGGTCTGAAGTAACAGATAGAGCCTGCAGTAGCCCCCTGAACATGGTGGGTGGATTTCACCCATAGCATCAGTGTTTTGTTATTATGGTGATGGCTACCGTAGAAAAATCTAAATTAGATAGGTAGGCAGCAAGCAGTGTAATCAGCGAGGTTCTGCTAGATAGGAATGGGTAAGACACAGGGCACTCACTGATTTTTGGGAGTCTTCTTAACCTCAGTATGCAGCTGGTGTATCTATAATTAAGCTTTTTCTTGCACACACCATCTCTGAAACTTGCTGCTTGAAGGGCCTGTCATAAACATACAGCTAAGGGTAGCATAAAATCCCTCTTTCCCCTTTAAGGGGTTAATTCCTCTTTTACCTGTAGAGGGTTAAGAAGCTAAGATAACGTGGTACACCTGACCAAAAGGACCAATAAGGGGAGAACGGTGTCAAGTATCAGAAGGGTAGCCATGTTAGTCTGGATCTGTAAAAGCAGCAAAGAATCCTGTGGCACCTTATAGACTAACAGACGTTTTGGAGCATGAGCTTTCATGGGTGAATACCCAGACGTGCATCTGACGAAGTGGGTATTCACCCACGAAAGCTCATGCTCCAAAACGTCTGTTAGTCTATAAGGTGCCACAGGATTTTTTGCTGCTCAATAAGGTGAGAAGATACTTTTCAAATCTGTAGGGGAAGGTTTTTTGTCTGTATCTCTTGGAGCCAGCCAGGAAACAGGGCAGGGGAAAATACATCTCCCTAGCTATATCTGAACTAAGCATCTAGTGTTGCAGAAATTGTAAGTAATAACAGAAAAGAAATGTGTTAGATTACCTTGTGTTTTAGCTTGTGAATTTTCCCTCTGCTAAGAGAGAGGTTTATCACTGTTTTGTAACTTTAAAGTTTTGCCTAGAGGGGAAATACTCTGTGTTTTTGAGTCTTTTGTTATTTTGTAAAGTACTTACCATTCTGATTTTACAGAGGTGATTCTTTTACCTTTTCTTTACTTAAAATTCTTCTTTTAAGAACCTGATTGATTTTTCATTGTTCTTAAGATCCAAGGGTTTGGATATGTGTTCACCTGTACCAGTAGGTGAGGATATTATTCTCAAGCCTCCCCAGGAAAGGGGGTGTAGGAACTTGGGGGGATATTTGGGAAAGGTAGGGCTCCAAGTGGCCCTCCCTGAATGTTTGGTTAAATCACTTGGTGGTGGCAGCAATACTAAGGCAAGGAAGGAATTTGTGGCTTGGGGAAGTTTTAACCTAAGCTGGTAAAAATAAGCTTAAGAGGTCTTTCATGCAGTTCCCACATCTGTACCCCGGGGTTCAGAGTGGGGAAGAAAGCCTGACAGGGCCAGACTCCAAAACCCAGACACATATTGAATAATAGCTTATGCCACAATTGTTCCCCTCTAAATCAGTAGGCTTATTTAAGGTACTGCAGTGGAGTCAGCATGTCATAATCTGACCTGGAATTTTGATTCTAACTGTTCAAGTATTATATTGCCATTTAAGCACAGTCTGATTCTCTCTTTCAACCTGCTATTTGGTTAAAGCCTATTTTACCTTGGGTGCGCCTACTGTCTGATTTTGCTGTAAAACAGCGCTTGTGACTAGTGTGCTAAATTGTACTTTTCTTTTGTATTCTCTAAGTGTTCAATCACTTGTACTTTTATACTAGTTCAAAGTATAAATGCAGATGGACTTGCCTTGTTTCTGTATTTAAGTGCCTGTTAATTAGTAAGTGACTGAAGTAAACGAAAAGTTGGTACACAGGTGAATGTAAACTGCAGGAGGTACCCTGACTAGAGAGCAGCTTTTCACAACTTTCATCAGACACCCTAGACACATGGTAAATGTAGTGACATTTCTCAAACTGTGAGACCATCACACCCAAACTGCAAACATGTAGAGGATCTACACCTGGAAAACTCACTACCCTTAAAAGTGTGAATTCCTAGATTCCCACTCAGCATCTATCTTGGGAATACTAGACTAGAAATAGACAGCTCTGGAAAGACCAGCTCAACAGAAGAAAGATTGATCTAACCAGAGATAAACTGCTTTGCTGTTATGTCATCTTTTTTTCTGAGCATTGTCCAGATAGTGGAGGAAGCAACTGTGATCAGAGGTAGCTGATCTACAAGACAAAAATCACTGATAATTTAGTTTTATTTTGGCTTCAGACCAGGACAGAGAGGAAGCAGCCAGACTAATACTACTTGATCTTTCATTCAGTTCCTTTTGACTCCATTGACATCAAAGAAGGATGTAGAAAAATTGGAGAGGGTTCTGAGAAGAGCCACAAGAATGATTGAAGGATTAGAAAACCTGCCTTATAGAACTCCATCTATTTAGTTTAACAAAAAGAAGGTTAAGGGAAGATTTGATTATAGTCTTTAAATACCTTCATGGAAAACAGATATTTAATCTAGCAAAGAAACATGATCCAGTGACTAGAAGTTGAAGCTAGATAAATTCACCTGGAAATAAGGTATAAGTTTTTAACAGTGAGAGTAATTAGCCACTGGAACAATTTACCAAGTGTCGTGGTGTACTCTCCATCATGCACAGTTTTCAAATAAAGATTGGCTGTTTTTTTACAACAGTGGCTCTCAACTTTTCCAGATTACTGTCTCTCTCTACCCCTTTCAAGAGTCTGATTTGTCTTATGCACCTCCAAGTTTCACCTTGCTTAAACTACTGCTTAAAAAATCAGACTTAAAAATACAAAAGTGTCACAGCACACTATTAGTGAAAAATTGCTTACTTTCTCATTTTTACCATATAATTATTAAATAAATCAATTGGAATATAAGTATTGTATTTACATTTCAGTGTATAGTATATAGAGCAATATAAACAATTCATTGTCTGTATGAAATTTTAGTTGGTACTGATTTTGCTAGTGCTTTTTATGTATCCTGTTGTAAAACCAGGCAAATATTTAGATGAGTTGATGTACGTGCTGGAAGATCTCTGTGTACTCCCAAGGGTACACGTACCCCTGGTTGAGAACCACTGTTGTAAAAGATCTGCTTTAGGAATTATTTGAGGGAAGTTCTCTGGGCTGTGATAAACAGGAGGTCAGACTAGATAAACACAGTGAACACTTCTGGTCTTGCAAACTCTGGATCTGTGACTACACTGGCGGGAATGTTGGGCAACCATTGGTCACCAAGATGGTGCGTAGTCTTGGAGTCATTTGCATGCATCACTAATCCTGGAACTATCACCGAAGATAATAGTTAGCATTTATACTGTACTTTGCATATTAAGAGTGTTGTGCAAGCATTAATGCTCACGCCCCTTTTGTGAGATAGGTAGGTAGGAAAGTGTTACTAGCCCATTTTTTCCTAAATGGAAACAGACAGAGAAGTGAAAATACTTGTGCAAAGACACATGACAAGCCTGTGGCAGAGCTAGCAACAGAGCACGGAGCTCCCAGATCCAAAAGCATGCTCCTCTTCCATCATTAGCACACACCCCTGGGGGGGCATATAGTGAGTGTTCCTATACTGCAGCCAAGGATTTGAGCCCTTGTTTCTGTACAGAAATAATATTTTTTAAAGCCTTGTACAAAATGTTAATAAAAAAGCAACTATTATTATTAAGTGTGAATGAGTGCTATAGGGATAGAAGTGCCATGAGTAAGGAGAACAGTGGCACCAATCTGTGGCTACATCCATATACAAACATTACAGCTAAATCACATACATGTGGTAGGAGGAATAGAATGGGAGGGCTTTGGTTCTAAAACACAGGGCCTTCTCATCCTCTTCCTCATCCAGGATCCTGGAAAGAGCAAAATTCATATAAAGTGTTCCTAACTTGGACACCATGAAAAGCTCAAGCATTTGTAGCTGTGCAGAGGAAGTCCGCAAATTACATGGAGCCCAGGAACGATGCAAAACTCTGATCTCAATGCTGCAGATTTAACCCATCCTTCTCTTGGGGCCTGTCCCTTCAAGCTGTTCCCCATTCTCCTTCCTGAAGCCAGCCCTGCTGCCACTGGTCTCTATCTATGGCACTTCTGTATGTAGAAAACACAGGACAAAACCTAACATTCTAAAGAGCTGCACAGTATTATCTTCTGATGAGAAATTCATAAGGAAATCTGTAGTTTTGTTTGGACAGCATACAACTTAGAGCCACCACAAGGAAGCTGCTCTGTAGTTTCTTCACCACCATCTCAAATTCCCCTAGAGCCCCACACATGTGGTGTTCCCATGGAAGGACTCCTGGGGGGTAAAGGAGCATACCACCTCAGCTTCCACTCCTTTCATTTCGAAATGCTCTGCCCCACTTCAACATGAAGACCTTAACTTTGCTTCTCGCCATGCTGCCAAGCGGAGCACAGAGTCCACAGAACCCTACCATCTGACCTAAGAAGAATCTCCATGAAACCCTACTAGCAATAGAGTTCCTATCCTCTTTGAAGGCCAGCCATTGCTGAGCAACACAGTCACGAACACCAGAGCATGTTCGATACATAAAGGTGATACATGTGTCAAACTTAAATTGTACCTCTCTGTGCTAGCCTGGGGTCTTTTCCATGTAGAGAGATTCACTCTTGTTTCAGCTGCAACCCTCCCTTAGTGGGTCTGCCAATTGAAGGGAGCTTTAATTTCCCCTGCAGGCTGTGAGTCAGTCTGCTCCCCTTTTATTCCTCCCAGCTGCCCTGACCATGACTCCTCTCTGGGCAGAGCCACGAACTTTTCAGGCTGTACTGGCGGCCTGCAGCAGGGAAGTTGCTGCCACTTTGAGTTGCTGAAGTGTTCCCCTGGCAAATGTCCTATTTCTGAGGACCTGTGACAGACATGGCAATCTCCTGCAACATCCTGGACAAACTTTACTGAATTATAGAATTGAGTTTAAGTATTTTAGGAGTTCATTGTATTCAAAATGCAAATGTGTAGGTATTATTATTGTGGGATTTATGTAATGTCTCTAGGCGGGAGGCATGACTAATGTAAACACTAGGAAGGGTTATGAGCTTCAAAGGATTATTGGAAACAATGTGCCAGACAAGAATGAACTTTCAAAGTTAAGTGGGCTTCCTGGGAAATCTCTAGGGAGAGGGATATGCAAATCGACCCCCTCTGGTTATGCAAGGCCTTAGCCTTCTAAAGCTTCCCCTTGAGGAGGGGACCTTTGTCTGCTGATCACCTGTGACAAGAGGACAAGATCAGAGGCCCAGACGATATACAGGAGTGATCCATAGATTCAGGGGATGCTTGTTCAGAGCCAAGGAAGTTATGAACTTGTAACCAAAGAAAAAACCCCTGGGTGGTGTTTGAAGGACTGGCCACTACCGGAGCCCTTTGAAGGTAGTGTGATCTTTAATAAGTTTATTAGCACTCATGCAGGTTCTTTTATTGTTGTACTATGTTTTCTCTGTGTTCACCTTAAGAATAAGATGTGCTTGTGTAACGCTGACAGACCCTAGTTGTCAGTGGGCGGGAATCGAACTAGGACCTCTGGAGCTTAGTGCATGAGCCTCTACTGCATGAGCTAAAAGTCAACTGGCTGTTAGCTAAGGCTGTAGAGCAGACTCATTTTATCTCTCTTTTTAAGTGGTCTCAGTGGCACTAGATGGGACAGAACACCACACCTGGGAGATGTGTGGGTTACATTTGCTTAGGAAATATATACCTTTTGACTATAAACAGCGTAACTGCCCACAGTTATAGTACCTTATAACTGTGGGCAATTATGCTGTTTATACCCTCTGAGGAGAAAATGAGAAGCAGCCCTGCTTGGGCAGTCTGACTTGCTGGGGAGTTCACAGCATACAGAGGGAACTGTGCAGCCTGAAAATACCCAGACAGGAGAGAGTGAGACACGTGTCCCCCCCAAGAGAGGTGACAGCTGGGGAGCCTAAAAGTGGGAATACAAGTGCACTTGCCCTAAACTGTGACAGGGCCTAGACCCTGACTGAATCTTACACACACACATGCATGCGCACATGTCACAAGCCTGTGTGACAGAACAACTCAGTGCTCTGAAATGCACTAGGAATGCTGGTGGAAGTGAGTGGTTTGCCACAAAATTATCCAAAAGGCTAAAGGAAAATTCACAAGATAACCCAATCTGGTATGGCGCTCCTGTGATACCCTGGCACCTTCTTATTCACCACTGTCATGTAATTAGGATATGTTTTATACAAAGTGTGCCTTGTGAGGTATCATTCTAAAAGGTCTGATCTGCTAGACATTAATATCTCATTGGATTGTATGCCATATGTGAAGTTACGAGGTTCGGCTATGTACGTGCTACGGAAACATGTTGTGAGGTTGAAAAGACCCACAATCAGCCTTTCAGGTACAACAGTAAAAAGGTGAAACAAGGAGCAAATGCACACAAGCACACAGATTACCGCGGGAACTGTGTACAACAGAAACCTCTCAGAGATAGCACTGCACAATGGGAACTGTTTGACCCAGGCCACAGCAAAAGAACTTTCCAGCAAGTGAGAAGAAGACCTAGAAGGGGGGAAATGAGATCATCATGGTACCTCACTCTCTCAACCACACACCAGGAAATAGCTGAGGAACAAAGACTGAACTGGGGGAAGTGATGGTCCCAGGCTGAGATTCTCATGTAATCACGTGACTGAATGAGCTGAGGCTTTCAGAACCGACATCAACTATTGCAAGACTCATGATAAAAGTAATAAAAGTTGGAAATATTTTGGAATTGGGGAGAGGTATATAGAAGCCAGAAGTCATGTTTGTTAGTAAAACCTACTTGTTTTTCTGGATTTCAGTATATGTGGAAGATATTAACATAGAAATATGCAAAGGCCTCCAGCTGTGAAGGAATAAATCATACTGTATGAAAAAGGAAATATGACCAGCAAACTTTTCTTGTAATTCTCTTGTCACTTGGTTCTGAATGGACTACCTTCATCACTTGCCAGTATTTTACTTATTTACACTTCCAGGATCTATCTGAGTATTATACAGCTTTAATATCAGCAATACAAGCACTCAGAAAAATGAAGCCCATCTCTTCAGAAATGGCTTCATAGTTTGGCATAATACAAAAATCAAACAGAGAACAGACAAATGTGTAGTGTTTTGCCTCTTCTAACATAATTACAGAGCTTGTATTTTAAATGTATTGTTTATTTTCTTCCATCAATTAGAAATATCATCTACTGACAAGAAATAACACTGTAAATTTAAGAACGCATGCTTACTTTTACTCCTGTAAGTAGCTCCATTACAGAGGCCCTTGAGTTTCTGATCTTCTGAAAAAGAGTCCTTGCATTTATAAATAAAGAGAGAAGGAATGAGTGGTTAGTGCTGTCAGGGCTTAGCTAATCACTGGAACTCTTCATATCAGGAAAGTGAAGTATGTACATATAAGTGTTTGCAGGATCGGGGCCTTAGAATTTACAGTGGTGAGTGTCGTTATAGAAAAACCTCAAACAGATGGACAGACAGAATCATAGAATATCAGGTTTGGAAGGGACCTCAGGAGGTCATCTAGTCCAACCCCCTGCTCAAAGCAGCACCTAATCCCAACTAAATCACCCACGAGGGCTTTTTCAAGCCTGAACTTAATAATCTCTAAGGAAGGACATTCCACTACCTCTCTAGTAATCCATTCCAGTGACTCATCACCCTAGTGAAAAAGTTTTTTCCTAATATCCAAACTAAACTCCCCGCACTACAACTTGGAGACTATTACTCCGTGTTCTATCATCTGGTATCACTGAGAAACAGTCTTAGATCCAGTCCTCTTTGAACCTCCTTTCACGGTAATTGAAAGCAACTTCAAAACCTCCTTATCTCTCTTCTGTCAGACTAACCATCCCAGTTCCTAAGTCTCTCCTCATAATCAAGTCTCCAGGCCCAATCATTTTTGTTGCCCTTCCGCTGACGCTTCCAATTTCACATCTTCTGTTAGTGGGGGGCCAAAACCGCACACAGTATCAGATAGTCCCACAATGCAGAATAGCAGGGAAATGATCACATCCCTATCTTGCTAGCAATGCTCCACTTATACAGCAGAAAATGCCGTTATCTTTACACTTGGAACAGGATGCACAACTCTCAACTCATATCCAGCTTCTCGTCTGCCATAACCCCTAGGTCTTTTCTGAAAGAATGCTGCTACCATTCGATCCCCTATCTGTAACAGTGAAATGGCATTCTTCCTTCCTAAGTGCAGACTGCACTTGTCCTGTTGAAGCATGCAGATTTCTTTTTGGCCATCCTCTAATTGTTTAGTTCCTTGCATTCTATCACATTTCGCAGTGGACTACTACTCCTCCCAGTTCGGTCATCTGCAACTTGTGAGGGTGCCAATCCACGCCATCCCCAGATCATTAATGAAGATATAGAACAAAACTGGCCCCAGGACCGACCCTTGAGGCACTCCACTTGATACCAGTTGCCAACTAGACGTGGAGCCGTTGATCACTACCCATTGAGCCCGACAATCTAGCCAGCTTTCTATCCACCTTATAGTCCATTCATCCAGCCCATACTTCTTTAACTTGCACGCAAGAATACTGTGGGAGACCATATCTAAAGCTCTGCTAAAGTCAAGGAATAAACACATCCACTGCTTTCGCCTCATCCACAGACCCAGTTATCTCCTCATAGAAGGCAATCAGGTTAGTCAGGCATGACTTGCCCTTGGTGAATCCATGCTGACTGTTCCTTATCACTTTCCTCTCCTTGAAGTGCTTCAGAATTGATTCCTTGAGGACCTGCTCCATGATTTTTCCAGGGACTGTGGTGAGGCTGACTGGCCTGTAGTTCCCTGGATCCTCCTCCTTCCCTTTTTTAAAGATAGGCACTACATTAGCCTTTTTCCAGTCATCCGGGACTTCCCCCGTTCGCCATGAGTTTTCAAAGATAATGGCCAATGGCTCTGCAATCACAGATGTAGCACCTTTGATCCATGATTCACAAAGCCCTTCATAAACACTGACTAATTAATCCTCACATCAGTCCTGAGCAGCAGATATTGTAAATGTTTTATTATCCATATTTTACAAATGGTAAAACTAAGACACAGAGGGCCGGACAATGAAGTTACACTGATTTACACCAGCAGAGGATCTGGCTCAGTGACTTACAGAGTGAGTTAGTGACAACCAAAAATAAAGCACAGGTGTTCGTAGGACCCACTCTTTGATCTAACCACTGGGCTTGTTCACATGCAAATGAAATGATGTCACCACAGTCAGCTATTTGGAGTCTATAAAAAAAAAAAGGAGCCCACAGTTTTGTGAAGGCTGCAAAGGCTGTAATACAACTGACAGGATTTGGAAACGTAAGGTTTAGCCATTCTCTTCTCCCATGAAAGGAAAAAGAAAGATAAAAAATTAAATAGTTCCTACTGTGGCATATGAAAGCTAGAAGAATTTAATTTTCTGGTCTGTTTGTTCTAGCATGCTTCTCTAGGTTTGTCATCAGTTCCACTGGAACACTGGGAATGCAAATGATATTTTAATTCAGATTACTGTGTTTGATTCATTCTGTTTTCCTTGTAAAATTGTCTGTTGTAAAATTATGTCTAATATGAAACAGTTATAATCTGTTGCTACTCAATACATTAGTACCTATTAAAACTGACCACAGTAACATGTACCCACTTGTTTTAACATGCAAAAAACCCACCAGAATTACTTCAATATGGGTGGAGTGTATCAAAGCATACAAAAAATTTTAAAGTCAAAGGGACAAATACGATATTGTACAGACTATGAGCAAAATAGTCAACAAGCAAAAGTACTTGCTTGTTGCCAGCCGTTTTGTAAACCCCACAACCACAGCTCTCTTCTGTGTCAATTACTATAGCGTTTCCTATATCTGTTCCATCCGTGGCAGCATTGTTTTGATTTTGGATTCAACTTTTATGAGGTCCATAGTCCTCTTCAACACTAAAGGGATGATTTCATCAAACGTGAAGACACTTTTCTATTAACTATATTGAACTTAATTTTTACAAAATGTTCTGATGAGCATCAACTCACCATCACTGCTATTAAAAGCCCAGGAAAGTTAGAGACTATTCCAGAATTGGCCACAGATCGATCTTTCTCATAAAACAAAACCTCTATGTAAAAGACCATATTACAGAGTGTTGGCCTTTAGCAGAATTGTACTTGGTGATAAGATCAATGGGGAGGGAGACAAATCTAACAGTAATTCAGTGCTTTGATGTTCTGAGATAGGCACCACAGAAAGCCTTAAACAGATTGTATAAACCCACACTTGCTAAATGAGGCAAAATTCCAGCTATACCCTTTACTGTGCAGAAGCAATGCTGAAGGGGCTTTTACCCTGCCGTGTGTGGAGAATGGAGATAGGGTATTGTATAGCAATAAAGCAATAGTAGCCTTCAGAAAGCCATCATTACATGACAAGAATTGTGACCATAAACCAGGAAAGTCAGCTAATAAACAGTTATGGGCTTTCTAGCATGCAGAATTCTGAAAATCAGCAAACTCCAATACTTCCAGAATATAACATATAGATCAAACTACCTCTTGCTGTGTTCAGCTGTGAGAAGCAGAACATATGTGCCAGAATACTGTACCTGTAACAGTGTGTAAAGGGAGCATGCCAAGGGTTTGGTGTATTGTTGGAGAAGCCTTGTGCATGCAGTGCTGCATGTCACACAGGATTAGCACTGGATGAGATATTAAAGTGGAGCTTCTTCCTATTTCACTTCTCTGCAGGGGACAGCACAATGTCTCTGCACTACTTGAGTCTCGTTTAACACCCTCCCCCCTCGTATTCATTCCAGGCAGGTGCGGTGTTGCAGGGAGCTCTTACTTGATTCTTCCCTCACCCAGGGTATCAACAAGTGCAAACAGGACCATTAGATGCTACAGAGCACCTCCTTGTGCGGGGTCTCATTTATTAACAGAAAAGCCAGTGCCGAACATAAACAAAACATTCACCCCAACAACTCAGCTGGGCGACTAGGTCTTTCTTACTCCATCTGTTCCCCACCCAAGTCCAGCGCTCTCTCGAACCAGGCTCTTACTCAGGGGTTCTCTCAGTTTCAGTCTCCTGCCTCTAGCAGAGTAAGGTCCTCCTCTGGAGTCAGGGGAGTTCTGTCCACTGCAACTGTTCTCTAGGGAGTTGTCTGGGAGACCTCTGGCTGAGACCAGGCCCTCTTGGATATCAGGTGACTACAACCCTCTGTCTAGGAGCTCCCTTTTCTAGCCTCTTACAGAGCTCACCTGCTAGGCTCCCTGCTCACCCTCGAGGCTCTCTGCTCAGCCCTCTGGCTTGGGCTTCTCCGGGGAGTTCCTCCCACTTCCTGTTTCCCTTTGGAGTTCTCCTCTACCTGAGCTTGGAAAAGCTTTATTAGGTCCTGATGTTCATTTACTAATCAGCCACCTGAGGAAGTCAGTTACCTCCAGGTGGGGCCTTCATAAGGCGGTCCACTAGGCATTTGCCATTTACTCATGCAATGCCACTGTTTGTGCTGCTACTACACTTCTTTGTTATCCAGTTTGTGGCAATGCCAATCGGCAGCAGAGATAGAAAGTAACCTTGTTTCATGTCAGTGTTCACACTGAACCACTCTGTTGTCAGGTTCTCTCTTATGGCACACATTGCATCACTGTATGTAGCCTTAATGATGCTGATGACTTCAGCTGGAATTTCATAAGACTGAAGGATATTCCACAATGTGTGTCTATGCCAGCTGTCAAATGTTTTTGAAAATCCATTAAACTGATAATAAGTGGAGCCTGCCAGTCTATTCAATCCTCTATGATGGCTCTTGGTGTGAATATCTAGTCTATACAGGATCTCTTAGGCCTGAATCCAGACTGAATCTCTAAACTTTGCATCCACTGCCTGTTCTCTGTAATATCACACTACAGAAGGCTTTCCCTAGAGCAGAGCACAGTTGACTTCTCTCCAGTTGTTCTAACAATTATTCCATGTTTCCACTGGTCAGGAGGAACTTGCAGAGGAGATAACAGTTTCTGAAGAAACTGGTCCTGTGGATTATTTTTTAACCAGTGAATGATCTATGTTGTCCATCTCCTTTCTTTTCTGTCATCTGCTGTCCTACCTGGCCTGCAGCATCATTATATTCATATATCATTATATTATATTAAAAAGCAGACATCTCTGTTGTCAGGCAAATCTAACATTGGCTATATACTTCCAGTTTTATGAATAACATTTTCATAACAAGCCCATATACATACCATGATTGCCTTTTAGAAGAAAAAGTGAAAGAAAACAGAGTGATAAACACAACTACTGGGAGACAGGAATTGCCATTCCAGATTAGATCAATGGCTTCTCTAGTCCAGGATGCTATTTCTGACAGTGGGTAGCACTAGTGTTTACAGAGGAAGGCGTAAAACCCGCACAATACACAATTATACAATAACTTGCCAACAGGAGCAGTTTCTGCTTAAGTTCAGTGATTGCCTTATGTCCTGAAGCATGAAGATTTATTCTAAGTTTTGTGACTGCAGATATTGTAATGATTCATAACAGTTTGGTGCTGCTTTGGGGATCTTAGGAGGAATTTCTTATCTGTTCATTCTTATTCCATTCACTAGATTCTCATCTTTGGGCTTAACCTGTGGTTGACAAGGAAGCCGTCAGATCCAAGTGTTGCAGCTCAACCTCACTATCTGTTTACATTTGTGTAATTTCCACCTGACTTACAAAACTCAAGAGTTGTCAATAAAACTCGGCTAAGCAGAGTTAATGAGCACTGGTACACTCTGAAATGTATTAATGGCCTGTAGACTAAGCCAAATGATGCAATTTTTCATGCAGAATTTATCAGAGTATTTGTAAAATTCTATCTCACAGCAGTTGTGTCCAATGGGGTATCAGGTGGAGTTTCTAATGCCCTGCCTAACTACTGGCTGCCTGGGATGGCCCTTCATAGAGCCATTTCCACCTGCTGGCTGGTGCAGGCCTCCGTGCAGCCACATCTACCTGCTGGCTGCCTGGTGTTGATCTCATTGTTTTTCTGTTCATCTGCTGCCTGACTAGTGCTGCCTCTTGTTTCCTGGAATTCCTGCCATGCTGTCCTATCCAGCTGCTGACAACGTACAACTAGCCTAGCCATCTGCTGACTGCCCGGTGTTGGCCCTTAATGCTCTTGCCACCCACCCCCAAGCTAACTTCTTGTATGCCCATCAATTTAGAGTGAAAAAGTATCACTTGGCATCAGTTTTCAAACCATTTCTCTGAGAAGAAGACAAATGTTCTATGACCCAATTGTTCAGCTGTCACTCATTTTGAAGCTCCTGTGCCTGATCTGAATACTTCTGCATTAGGGCTGTTGATTAATCGCAGATAACTCATGCAATTAACTGTAATTTAAATCAAAGTGTATATTATTTTTATCACAAATATTTGCACTGTAAAAATGATAAACAAAAGAAATAGTATTTTTCAATTAACCTCATACAAGTACTGTAGTGCAATCTCTTTGTCATGAAAGTGCAACTTACAAATGTAGATTTTTTTTGTAACATAACTGCACTCAAAAACAAAACAATGTAAAACTTCAGAGTCTACAAGTCCACTAAGTCCTACTCCTTGTTCAGCCAATCGCTAAGACAAACAAGTTTTTTTACATTTACAGGAGATAATGCTGCCTGCTTCTTATTTACAATGTCACCAGAAAGTGAGAACAGGAATTTGTATGGCACTTTTGTAGCCGCCATTGCAAGGTATTTACATGTCAGATATGCTAAACATTCAGCCACCAATCCAAAGGACGTGCTTCCATGTCCTTTGTGACTGAATTCCCTGGAGGAGAATTGTATGTCTCCTATTCTGTTTTACCCACATCCTGCCATATACATGTTATAGTAGTCTTGAACGATGACCTAGTACATGTTGTTTGTTTTAAGAACACTTTCACCGCAGATTTGTCAAAATACAAAGAAGGTACCAATGTCAGATTTTTAAAGATAGCTACAAAACTCAACCCAAGGTTTAAGAATCTGAAGTGCCTTCCAAAATCTGAGTGGGATAAGGTGTGGAGCATGTTTTCAGAAGTCTTAAAAGAGCAACATTCCAATGTGGAAACTACAGAACCTGAACCGCCAAAAAAGAAAGTCAACCTGCTGGTGGCATCTGACTCAGATAATGAAAATGAACATACACCGGGTCTGCACTGCTTTGGATTGTTATTGAGCAGAAACTGTCATCAGCATGGACGCATGTCCCATGGCATGGTGGTTGAAGCATGAAGGGACATATGAATCTTTAGCACATCTGGCACGTAAATGTCTTGTGATGCTGGCTACAGCAGTGCCATGAGAATAGGGCCAGCTTTAGCAAGTGCGGGGCCCAATTCCTGCGGGGAGGAGGGGTTTGTACTCATCGGGCGGCGCTCCGAGTCTTTGGCAGCACTTTGGATTGCCAGCCAGGAGAGTGGGGCTGTGGGGCTGCCATGCTCCAGCTGGGCTTGCGAGGCTGCAGGGCTGCCATGCTCCGGCCGAAGCTCCGGCCGGGAGAGCAGGGCTGCCACACTCTGGCTGGGAGAGTGGGGCCGTGGGGGTTGCCATGCTCCAGCCCAAGCTCCGACTGGGAGAGTGGGGCCACTGCACTCTGGCTGGGATCGCGGGGCCATGGGGCTGCTGTGCTCCGGCCCAAGCTCCAGCCAGGACAGCGGGGCCACGGGGCTTGCTGTGCTCCGGCTGGCACTCTGGCCAGGGGAGCGGGACCACTGAAGACCCCAGTAGCGCTGATCACTGCCAGAGTGAGTAAAAAAAATTAAAAAGGCGCCTAAGGCATGGGGTCCGATTCTGGGGAATCCAGTGAATCGGCCTAAAGCCGGCCCTCCATGAGAACATCTGTTCTCACTTTCAGGTGACACTGTAAACAAGAAACAGGCAGCATTATCTTCTGCAAATGTCAACAAACTTGTTTGTCTGAGTGATTGGCTGAACAAGAAGTAGGACTGAGTGGACTTGCAGGCTCTAAAATGTTATATTGTTTTATTTTTGAATGTAGTTTTTTTGTACATAATTCTAGATTTGTAAGTTCAACTTTCATGATAAAGAGATTGCATGACAGCACTTGTATAAGGTGAACTGAAAAATACTATTTCCTTTGTTTTTTTTTATAGAGAAAATACCTGTAATCCAAAATAAATGTTAAATGAGAACTTTACACTTTCTATTCTGTGTTAATTGAAATCTATATTTGAAAATGTAGAAAATATCCAAAAATATTTAAATAAATTGTATTCTATTGTTTAACAATGCGATTAATCACCCAGTTAATTGCAATTAATTTTTAAAATCATGATTTTTTTAATCGCTTGACAGCCCTACTAGGCATCCAGGTGGAGTTATAGTCATGTGGGAAAAAAACATGAATTTCTTTATTGAAATAGTTTTCATATTGAAATAGTTACATTAAAATTCTGGCACATGCAGAACCTTAGCAGCACTGTTTTCATAATTAGGAAATGGCAAACACAAAGCCCTTCAGCATAAAGCCAGAATGAGAATTTAGCTTCCATGTACTGCTGTAACTTTGTTGGTGCCAGTAAACACCAAACGGTTTGACTACAGCAAATCCACAAATCTTGCTGTTGAACATAAGGGAAAATCCTAGGCTGCAGCTGAAAGAGATTTCCAGAAGTAATAATGGGGGGAAAAGGTGAACAGATTGTTGCTCTTAACTGGAATGCATCATAGAAATGAGGAGCTATTCAGTCCTTTTTCTAACACACTGTATAAACAGAGACAAAGAGACAGAGACATCTCTTAGGAGAGGATTTATTAATGGAGATTCTCTATGTTCCAGTAAGGAGGAGACAGGAGCGGCGCCAGGGTTTCTGGCGCCCAAAGAAGAATTCGGGGGGGTGGAGGCTGGGGGGGGCAATTTGCTCGCTCCCCACGGGGCGCGCGGGAGCTTCCAGTTCTGCTCCTGTTGCACTGCCGAAGAAGGACCCTCCGCCAAAATGCTGCAGGCGACAGCGGCAGTCATTGCTGAAACGTTGGCGGTAGCTCAATTGCCTGCTGCCGTTTTCCACAGCACGTTGGCGGAGGGTCCTTCTTCAGTGGCGTGACGGGAGCAGAACCCAAAGCTCCCGCGTGCCCCGTGGGGAGCGCGCAAAATTCCGCTCCCCGAATCCTGGCACCGTAGGCGATCACCTAGGGTCACCTAATGGAAGCACTGGCCCTGGGAGGAGAGGATGGAAGATGATAAAATACAGGTAGGATCTGATGAGAAACAGTCAAATGAAAAAGAGCCCATTCAATTATATCATGTAATGGCAAACAGCTACAAACTGACAAGTTTTTGAAGTGTGTATATACCAATGCTAGAAGTCTAAATAATACGACGGGTGAGCTAGAGTGCCTAGCATTAAATGAGGATATTAATATAATAGGCATCACAGAAACTTCTTGGAGTGAGGATAGTCAATGGGACACAGTAATACCACGTACAAACTATATCGGCAGGACAGAACAGGTCGTGCCGGTGGGGGAGTGGCTCTATATGTGAAAGAAAGCATGGAATCAAATGAAATAAAAATCTTAAATGAATCAAACTGTACCATAGAGTCTCTATGGATAATAATTCTATGCTCTAATAAGAAGAATATAGCAGCTGGGATATATTACCAACCACCTGACCAGGATGATGATAGTGACTGTGAAATGCTCAGGGAGATTAGAGAGGCTATAAAAATAAAAAACTCAATAATAATGGGGGATTTCAACTATCCCCATATTGACCTCAGGTACATGTCACCTCAGGATGGGATGCAGAAATAAAGTTTCTTGACACCTTAAATGACTGCTTCTTGGAGCAGCTAGTCCTGGAACCCACAAGAGGAGAGGCGATTCTTGATTTAATCCTAAGTGAAGCACAGGATCTGGTCCATGAAGTGCTAAAAATACTTCCTTTTGTTTCTTTTATATCTGCTGCCTATTAATTTCATTTGGTGACCCCTAGTTCTTGTGCTTATTCATGCAAGTTGTCTTATTGGATTTGACGAGTCTAGCAGTGTGAATGAAGACTACTTGTAAGGGTTGCAGGACTGGGTCCAGGCTCTGTATACTAAAGACCTGACTACAATTAGTTTTATATCAATGTATGACAGGACATTAGGGCTTATGTGCCTGCAGGGAAATGGAGGACTATTCTGTGGATTCATGCTAGTTTATGCTTGCAGCCAGATCAAGTGGGGTTTAAATTAGGGTGACCAGATGTCCTGATATTTAGGCGTTTGTCCTGATATTTCGCACTCCTGGGTTTTGGGTTTTTTTTGTTCCCTGGGGGGACTCCCCCCAACCCAAAATGTGTCCCGATATTTTCTTCATCCCATCTGGTTACCCTACTTTAAATTAACTACACAAAAAAGAGTGTGTGTCTGAGGGGTGGGAGAAATGGGCAGGGGCATAAGGGCTTTGCAGGGAGAAATCCTCCCCATCTTCACTGTACAGGATAAAATCTAGCCCATCAGATGCTTTAGCTTATTCCCTTACTTGAAGTTACAAACTAAATAAGATAAATTAAACAAAACAATGATAAACAGAGCTATATTCGACTCAAGTCACAACAGTCTGCCACAGTTTGAGTTGTCTGTTAAGATTTCTGCAAAACTTTGTGCTGTCTCTGACGATCCATGAACTTTATCTTGCTGCTGGTTGCAGTTGGTGATAAGAATGGAGCCATTTGTCTGGAAGGCAGTGCATGGGGCCCGAGTCTCCACTGCTCTATACTGGGTGAAGTCTTTTACACACGTGACATGTGAGTGTAAAATGCCAGCCCCTGACCTGGGGATCATTTCACACAGATTTTGTGCTCACTTTGCACAAGTGTAAATGACTACACAAGGAGCAAGGCAGTGAAGAAGCAGCTCCACACACTGTTTGTGGCATGGCATTTTTTCCTATCTCTCTGATTGGCTGAACTTAATCCATATGATAAGGAGAGAATCTAATTCTAATTTTAATGTGGTTTCTCAGAGAGGGAGGCTGCATGTCAGATTTATGAGGAAAAGTCAGGTTGTTTCCTTCTTAGTCCTAGTGTCTGACGCTGGCAGTTGGTGGATTACTACACAACTTTCTGCAATTTCCCCAGCTATTAGGAACTGCTCCACTGTCACATAATTATATCTCAATTTAATGAAATAAAATTTCCATCAGATCAGAATTCTCTTAGAACACCAGAAATGAGTCTTGTTTTTGCATATATCTTGCAGGGATATTGTGCACCCGTCCAGATTGGGTCTTTTACTTCACAGTCAGGAAGCAGCTGGGCATCAGTTTCAATGTAGGTCATAGAGTTTAAGGCCAAAATGGGTCACTGAGTTCAACTACTCTGACTTCCTGCTTAAAACAGGCTATAGGACTTCCTTGAATTAATTCCTGTTTGAATTAGAGCACATCTTCTAGAAAAACCATCCAAAATTGATTTGCACATTTCCAGCAATACAGAATCCATCACATCCTTGGTAAATTGTTACAATGATTAATTACACTCACTTAAAAATGTGAGGGTTATTTCTAGTTTGAATTTGACTAGCTTCCACTTCCAGCCATTGGGTCTAGTTATACCTGTGTCTGCTAGACTGAAGAGCCCTCCGTTATCAAATTTCTGTTCCTCAAGTAGATATTTATAGACTGATCAAGTCACCCCATACACTTCTCTTTGTTAAGCTAAACCAGTTGAGCTCCTTGAGTCTATCACTATAAGGCAGGTTTTCCAATCCTTTAATCATGCTCATGATTCTTGCTGAAACTTCTCCAATTTATCAACATCCTTCTTGAATTGTAGACATCAGAACTGGATGCAGCATTCTAGGAGCGGTCACCACAGTGCCAAATAAAGAGATAATATAAACTCTCTTCTCTTACTCAATATTCCCCTTTGTATACATCCTAAGATTGCATTAGCCCTTTTGGCCACACCATCATACTGGAATATGCCCCCAGAAATCCTAGCCCTAAATCTGGGTAACTACAACACCAGTGTCGATATGACTACATTGATATGGGTCATGTGCAAGCCCAGCCGCATGTGCCTGGGAGCCTGGAGCTGAGTATTATCTCCAGAGTAGACCTAACCTCCAAGTCTCCCTCCTTGTGAGATAAGGGGGCATTTTTGTTGTGTTTTTGTTTGTTTTATTGGTGTGTTTTGTTTTTTAAATGCCCAATTTCCCCTCTTCCCAGAAGACCTTGCTCTCTACCAACAGTTCACATTAGTTCAACATGAATTAAAAACTCATAATAATCTCATTTTTATCCCTCTTCACCTCCAGCAGCATAGTAACACCCATTACCACCAGGCTGGGGCATTGGTTCAGTTTGGATTCAGAAGGAGGAGGGCCTCTTCCAATCATCATCATCTACAGAGTAATCATCTCTGATGTTACAAAGGATTATCCCTCCACATGAATAATGAAGGTGGTAGCTGAGATGAAGTCCTAGAACAAAAGTCCTGGACAGAAATATAGCAAATGGGATACAGACATACAAAAACACTTGTGAACAGAATGTTTTACAAAGTTTTTCTGAGGCATCAGCAGCTCTTCAGCTCTCCAGGCTGGAGATAAGAGACAAATAAAACAATAAATTGCAGATGCAGTATGTGCCAGAGCCCACGTTGTCTAGTAAATAGTGAACTATTGCTATCTTCTGGCTTACCAACAGTACATTTCAGTTGGCCAGTTTTATTTTAAAGATAAGGCCAGTTACTCAGTCTTTCTTCCAAAAGTAATAATGTTTGGTTCCTTAAATTTCAATGTCGCTTCATGTTCCATTGTTTATTTCATGTCATGTCAGAGATGACATAAGATCTTGTCACACTCCATAAAAATCAAATGCAAACATATATCCACATTTAATGGAGAGCAATTACTTTTCTTAAAGTCAGATGAAAAGTTGATTCTAAAGACCACTGCCCTCCTCCCCCTCCCCCCACTTCTAGCACTCTGCAAAGGTCCACCATAAGACACTGCTTCAGAAAGCCCTGGGAGACTAAGATAAACACAGGGATTTCAATTTTAAAATAAACATAGTTTTTAATGATGTTCTGATTTATTCCTCCCATTATTGGAATGTTTTTTACTCCCGAGTTTAGTTTACATCATCCTAAGAGTCCAAAGGAAATTTTGGCAGATTGAAGACTTTTCCTGAGGATCCTGGAGGGTTGAGATATACTTGCATAAATATTTTCTTCTTGCACTGTTTCACACTTCTGTATTAAAGTAACATTACATTCTGGAGCAGTCTCAGCTGCCATGCTAGGTCCCTTGTAGTTGCATCAACAAAATAAGGCCAAAGAAAAGAGGACCAGCAGAAAGTGATTAATGAACAATTTGAATGTCAAAACTCTGAGATTGCTGCCTGAGCAGCTTTGTAGCCAGTCTATTTGGTACAAAAGCCATGGCATAAAGATAAGAGGCAGAGCACTTAAGACATGTTTACAAAAATTAACCCACTGACTTGGCTGTAGTTGAAGTAAATTCTCCTGCTTCCTGCTGTGCAGTGATCATTTACAAAGGGATGACTGGCAAAAGTTTCTTCATCTTCTTTCCTGGCACTGTCTGTGGGCTCCATGCCAAATGCAGAACTTAAGCCACATGAAAGTACATCAAGATATTAGCATTTTTGAGGAGTTCAGCATCATGCACATTTCTAATCAACCGCGTATGCTTAGATCAGACTCTCTAGAGTAGTCCCCTAATGGCAGGGACTAAAATTCCAGATTTCCCAGCATGCTCAAATTTAACAGAAGGTGATGTGGCACTCAGATGTGCATCCCTTAGCATAGACTACCGCACAGACTTAAAAACACCTACACTCAGCCTGCATTTTGTGGCTGAGCCCAGCACAGGCCCAGCCCTGCTCCCGCTGAAGTCAGTGCAAGTTTTACCATCGATGCCAATGGGAACAGGGTCAGGACCTGCAACAAAGAGCTCCTGCTAAACTGTGACTGGCAGTACATTCACTAAAAAATCTCTCCTCCCCATCCCCCCTCGCCCACCAAGGATTTATAATTTGGTCTTAAAGTCCATTAATAATAATTTGTACTTATGGAATATCTTATGTGCAAAGATCTCAAACAGCTCCTCAAAGAATAAGTAATTAAATCTGACCACACCCCTGTGAGGCGGTATTATGATATTCACTTCGTCTAGCTAAAGTACCCACATGGCCCCCAGTACCATAATATGTGAGCGGCTTCATAGTCTACAATGTATGTTTCCTCACCACAGCCTTATGAGGGAGGGAGGAAGGGAAGTGCTATAATCCCCATTTTACAGAGCAGGAATGGAGGCCAGGGCACTTCCAGTGTGACCTTCAGCAAACCACTTAGTCTCTCTTGGTACTTCTATATTGGGGGGGGGGGGAAACCCAACCCCACAACCCCGCAGCAGCAAGCCTCAGAGCCTGGCTGACTGACTTGGACTCACACTACAGAGCTAAAAATAAGTATAGATGTTCCTGCTGTGGCTGGGGGCTGGGCTCTGAAGCTTCTCCCTTTGCTGGGTTTCAGAGCCCAGGCTCCAGCCTGAGCAGACATGTCTACACAGCTGTTTTTAGGCCCATCATGTGAGCCACACAAGCCTGAGTCAGTTGACCGGGCTTGGAGACTCACTGAGATGGGTTTTGTTTAGATTTCTTTGCAGTGTAGACATAGCCGAAGAGACTAAGTGATTTGCCCAAAGTCACAGAATTAGTATGTGGCAAACTAGAAAATGGAACCCACATCTCCTGAATCCTAGACTGGCATCCTAACCACTGGACCATTCTTCTTTCTTTACAAAGGGGGTAAACTGAGGCACAGGCAGCCCAAATGACTTGCCCAAAAATCAAACAGTGAGTCAGCACTAGAAAGAGGAATAGGAAGTAGGGGATCTGCTTCCTAATCTCATGCAATGCCCTCTTGGCTTGCCAAATTTGGGTACCGTAAATAAAATCTCCAGGGATCTGGTTTTTGAAAATGCAATTAGCTTTACATTGATTAAGCAAATATAGAGTTAGAAAATAGTATAAAACCGAACAGCAAATAAATGTAGTAATTTCAGTTATTTTTTCTCTATTCTAATTCAAACAATGCTTTTGCTTTCTTTTAAAAGTGAAATGTTGGTGTGCTTTGGTCATTTTAAACTTTTGCCTCTACAAAAATCAACAGCATTTAAAATGGAGCAAAAATGTTTGCAGCTAGTCGATCTATAGTATGGATTAGTGGCTTTGGGTATTTAAGCAAATGGTATTGAACTGAATTATCAAAATTCATAAAGAAGCTACTGTGCAGTAAGGTTTTTCAGGGCACAGAGTATGTACTGCTCATATTCAACATAGTATGAGTGTTGCACAGCCAAATAGTTTTTTAAATGAACGCCATTGTGGTTTGCTATGTCAATCATCTACCAGAAAGAGTTTCTAAACAGTGGTCACTGATGGGGCTGTTCTGGTCTCTGGACTCAGTGAATTGTAGGTTACAGGGCTGTCTCATATATCCACAGAGATCTCCCCCCTTTATTTATTTTTTGCCAAATGACTGTAAACAAACAAGAAACCACAAACGGATGAAACAGCATCTAAACGGCATAAAAGTAATTTTTCAAGCAGACTCCTAAACTGGTCTTGCAAAATTTACAAACATCCATTTGTGAGTGCAAACAGAGTAAGTAAATAGACCAATTACATTGTGCATTTGCGAGTACAGTACCTCTTTTCTGGGTACCTCATTTTGTGTGCAAACTGCAACTGCAAGTGCTTCAGGTGCACTTAAAAGGCCCTTTGAAAACTTAGCGAAGAGTGTGACTCTTTCAACATGGAATTCAGTATTCTGGCTTCCGCTTCACCCTCACCTCAGAGAGCAGTGATAGCCTTAACGCTGAATTTCCTTGTTATTCTGTATTTGAATGAGACCTTTTAATGTTACTTGAGCTGGTGAGGAAGGTGGACAGGGGTAGGGAGGGCTGTGTGACTCTTAGTAGACATTCATGTTTAGTTGGCTGGACAGGTTCAGGAGATTTCTGTGGCAAGCATGATGAGAAGGGATGTTTGGCAAGATCTTTTCCAACAGCTGATACTAGTGAAGGACTACAGAAAAAATGTTTGAGTGCCTTTCTCATGGTTTCCCACTTTGTATCATTCTCAGAAATATGATGAATTTTAGGGTCTGATCCAAATCTCCTTGAAATCAATAGGACTCTTTCTTCTGGACATCAGTGAGCTTTGATTCAGGCCCTTAAATCGTTAAGTTGCATCTTGAAACATACTGATGTTTTCTTCTACCACTGTTTTCAAACCAATCAACACCACAGAAACAAACTCTAGGTTTCACTCTGCAACCCTTACTCAGATAGGGAGTCCCACTGGCTTCAAATAGGCAAGTCACCCTAAGTAGCCAAATCATGAATGCACATGCAGGGTAGTATGATGGCATAAGTCCTCAGTCCTCTGCAGGGGCTACTGCATCATGGATCACAGCACAGGAAGGAGAGCAGCCTCTGCAGGGCTGCTACTCTCCCTTCCATACAGGTAGGTGAGGAGGCATGACCAGGAAGTGGGACTCCAGCTACCACCAATGCACTGGCCAGCACAGCTGAGATGGCACAGAAAGGGAAGTAAACCATGCCATCCCTTTACCTGGTGTAGCTTACTTCCCCTTGAAGCCAGGGGGAAGCAGGAACCAGATTGTGACTAGTCTGCTCTGAGGACAGTGCAACTACATGCTGCCCCTTATTCAAGGCTTGTGGTTAGATAAATGCATAGTTTACCCTAGCCAGACTGCAAAATCAGGCTCTCTGATTTGATATGATTTATTTACTGAGTGTTTCCAGCAACTGTGTTTCTCACCTTCCCCCCAAAATATAGCCCCACTACATTGTAAAATGCTTCAGAATATCCCAGAGGTATTCGTTTTTATACAGTCGAGACTTCTGCAAAATGAGCATTTACTAGGGTTGCTTTTGTTCGGCTCATAATGAAGGTCAGAGTTATTATAAATCTACAAAAATTGAAACAGCCTTTTGGCACAGATCTGATGTTTGAAATGAATTAATAAAAACAATGATATATAGAATATGGGTATCAGTCAATCTTAGGAATTCATAGTGAGTGCAGAGACCAAAATAAACTCTTGCAGCACACATTTATTTGCATGTTAGGATTCTCAGAGACAGTTCTACGTTACTGACTCTCATATGCTTGGAAAGCAATTATAAAAAAGGCTTTTTCATATTCATGTTCAGTGAGTGAAAACATCACTTCAAATACCATCTGCTTCTCCCCACAGCAGAGCTCTGGCCTGTTGCACAAAGGGCTGCCTACAAACGGGGTGGGGAAAGGATGTGTTTGAATGCAGTGTTAAAAGTACAGATAATCTGGTAAGTATTCAGGAAGACACAGCATTAGTTCAGCTGTTACAATGGGTAAAATTGCAAGAGACGTCTGACAGGCTAACTAAGATTCAAGTTTTCATCCATATACTTTAGTACAAATATTCTGTCACAACTCATTAATCATTTGACCCTGAGTTATATTTATATAGGGCCAAATCTTGGTCCCATAGAAACAAATGGGGGATTTGCCACTGGCTTCAGGATTTGGCCTGCAGCAAGGAAAAGAAAATAAGGAAACTAGACACAGCATCTGCAGGATGGCAAGATGCCCACAATAGCCATGCCCACAGTCAGCTCAGCATAAACAAAGGGAGGCAAACAATGAGGTGTGGTCTGGGCATGCACTGATTTAATCCTTCTTCTGGTTAACTCTCCCCAGTTAGGATCCAGTGGAGATTTAGGCATGATTTGGAGTTGCTCTCCTACGGCAGAGCCCCTGGCAAGGGGGATGATGCTACAACCCCTCTGCATCATGGTGAGTGGGTCAAGCTGAATTATTTTCAATTCATTTTAGCTTAAAACTGAAAGAGGTTTTAGCATCCTGAGCAGCCATGCTATGGGCCTAAGATGCTGTAGGATTCAAAATATCTAGCAGTTTCTAGCACTTTTTAGACTTAAGCCACTAGGAAAAATAATTTCCATTTGACATGACTCAGGGGAAAGTTGGAACTTTCACAAAATCCAGAAAAGCTACTTGTTGCTAGAGTTGAGTTAACACTTTCAAATGAGTCTCCAACAAGTGGATTTATATATATATATAATGACAGAATCAAAGATGATTTTGAAAGGACCTGAGTGCAAAAGGAGAAAGAAGAATCTTGTGCTTGAGGCACTGGAATATTTTCCATGGATTTATATTTTTATGGCCAGAAGGAACCATTGTGATCATGTAGACTGACCTCCTGTATAACATGAGGCATGAGACTTCTGCGAATTAGTTCCTGCCTTAAATGCAAAATCTGTGGTTGAACTAGAGCATATCTTGATTTAAATGTTTCCACAGTGGAGAGTCCACCACAGCTCTTAGTAAGTTGTTCCAGTGGTTAATTACCCTCACAACTAAAAATTTACACCTCATTTCTAGTCTGGATTTGTCTAGCCTCAACTTCCAGCCATTGCCTCAAGATACTAGTGCTAGATTTCAAATTTCTATTACACGTGTCATTCTTAGGGTGTGATCAAATCGAGTCTTAGCCTTCTCCTTCTCCACATGCATCCAATGAAGTGGGTATTCACCCATGAAAGCTCATGCTCCAATATGTCTGTTAGTCTATAAGGTGCCACAGGACTCTTTGCTGCTTTTACAGATCCAGACTAACATGGCTACCCCTCTGATACCTGAGCCTTCTCCTTGTTAAGCTAAATAGGTTGAGCTCCTGCAGTCTATCACTATAAGGCAGGTTTTCCCATCCTCTAATTATTCTTGTGGCTCTTCTCTGAACCCTCTCCAATTTTTCAACATCTTCAGTTTAGGAGATCAGAGTCCAGTTCTCACATTTGCCACAGACTTCCTGTGTGACTATGGGTAAATCACACTCTCTGTGCCTCAGCCCTCCCTCAATAAAAGAGGGATAATAATACTTGTCCCAGTCTTTGTATGTCTTGCCTATTGGATTGTAAATGCTTAGGGGGTATGGACTATCCCTAAGTGTATGTATGTCACCTAGTACAGTGGGGCCTCAATCTTGGTTGGTACTTCCAGTTGCAACCATATTATAATTAATCAATAAATAATCCACTCCCACAAACTAATATCTAGGTAGTGGTACTTAGAAACCCTATCAAATGCATGCAAGGATAATATTTGTTTTAAAATAATCCAAATGGGAGCTGTCGTGCACTTACGTTGACATGTGTAATTACAGCAATTGCTGAAGAGATTAGGGAAATTGCCGTACAAGTCATCTGTTAGGTACCAAAATGGCCATTCATGCACACAACTAGCAGTTTCCTTAATTGCAAGTGCATACCTAAGGGTAAGTGCATGAATGCATATGCAGTTTTGTTCAATCAGCAGGACGCTCCCTTTACAGAAAAAATGGCCTCAATATTGCACTGAAATGTTATGAAGCAAGATGCTTTCTATCGTCTCAGAGCCAATAATATTTGGTGCTTCATGGCTCCTGAGAGAAGTCAATAGTTGGCACTCAGTGGGCCAAGTTGTAATGAACTGAAAATAAAACAAATGAAATAGTTCATAGGTAAAATATTCAAAATCATTAAGTGACTTAAGAGCCTAAATATAGACAAAAAAAAGTGATTTAGGACCAGATTTACAAAGATAAATTAATTGCTTAGGGTTTGTTTTCATTGCTCTACAGTGCAGATTATAGGGGTATGAATTGCAGAAAGCACCAAACAGTTGTGCTCAACTGCCCCCTGTAGATGCTGCTGGCTCAAACTAAAAGGTACCTACTTTGTGTTAACATTGTCCTGTTTGAAAGAAGACTACATTAGTGCAAATTAGGTATTTTTTGTCCATTCCAGCCGCATCCACGCAGAGCAGTTAGAATTAGGGCTGTCGATTAATCGCAGTTAACTCACACGATTAACTCAAAAAAATTAATCATTAAGAGAAAAAAGTTTGTTTACATTTACGGGAGATAATGCTGCCCACTTCTTAATTACATCACCTGAAAGTGAGAACAGGCATTCAAATAGCACTGTTGTAAATATCTTGTGATGCCAGCTACATGTCAGATGCGCTAAAGATTCATATGCCTCTTCATGCTGCAGTCATCGTTCCAGAGGACATGCTTCCATGCTGATGACGCCTGTTAAAAAATGCGTTAATTAAATTTGTGACTGAACTCCTTAAGGGAGAATTGTATGTCTCCTGCTCTGTGTTTTACCCACATTCTGCCATATATTTCATGTTATAGCAGTCTCAGATGATGACCCAGAACATGTTGTTCATTTTAAGAACACTTTCACTGCAGATTTCACAAAATACAAAGCAGGTACCAATGTGAGATTTCTAAAGATAGCTATAGCACTCAACTCAAGATTTAAGAATCTGAAGTGCCTTCCAAAATTTGAGTGGGATGAGGTGTGGAGAATGCTTTCAGAAGTCTTAAAAGAGCAACAGTCTGATGCGGAAACTACAGAACCCAAACCACCACATAAAGAAAATCAACTTTCTGCTGGTGGCGTCTGACTTAGATGATGAAAATGAACATGCATCGGTCTGCACTGCTTTGGATCGTTATCGAGCAGAACCTGTCATCAGCATGGACGCATGTCCTCTGGAATGGTGGGTGAAGCATGAAGGGACACATGAATCTTTAGCGCATCAGGCATGTAAATATCTTGCGATGCCAGCTACAACAGCGCCATGCAAACGCCTGTTCTCACTTTCAGGTTACATTGTAAACAAGAAGCAGGCAGTATTATCTTCTGCAAAAGTACACAAACTTGTTTGAGCGATTGGATGGCCAAGAAGTAGGATTGATTGGACTTGTAGGCTCTAAAGTTTTTCATTGTTTTCTTTTTGAATGCAGGGGTTTTATGTACATAATTCTACATTGTAAGTTCAACTTTCATGATAAAGAGACTGCACTACAGCACTTGTATTAGGTGAACTGAAAAAATACTATTTCTTTTGTTTTTTACAGTGCAAATATTTGTAATCAAAAATATAAAGTGAGCACTGTACACTTTGTATTCTGTGTTGTAATTAAAATCAATATTTGAAAATGTATAAAACATCCAATAATATTTAAATAAATGGTATTCTATTATTGTTTAACAGCATGATAAATCATGATTCTTTTTTTAATTGAGCGATTGTGATTAAATTTTCTTAATTGCTTGACAGCCCTAGTTAGAATGCAACTCTGATGTGCTCTACAATTCACACCCTCTTAGTCCGCACCACGGCGAAGTGCAGACAGAGCCTTAGGCGCTATTGTAAATCCCACAAGGCACCACAATACCTGCATAAATCTGGCCCTTAGGAATCGAGCTGGGCAAAATTTCTCAGCCAAAACTTTTTTTGGGGGGGAGGGGGGAGAAGTACCTTCACAAAATGTTATCTATTTCACTGAATTGTTTTTGTCAGGGGAAAAAACAAAACTCTAAAATACACTTTAAAGAAAAATTGGAAAAAATTAAGAACGTTTTGTTTTGACATTTTCAAAACAGAGCCTTTTGACTTTTGAAATGAAACTATTTCAAACCAAAAAAGTTCCTTAACATTTTATTAAAACCACCAAAAAAGTGTTAGAAACACTCAAAATCAAAGGAAAAACTTGTCTCAAATGAAATGTTTCTTTCAACCCAAACCAATTTTTTCTTCAATTTTTTCAGTTGCCAAAAATTTTAAAAAAATAAATAAATAATTTTTAGTTTGACCCAGAATGATTTTTTCTTTTTTTTTCTTTTAATTGCCAGTGAACCAATAAATAAATAATTGCATTATTCAGCCAGTTCTACATGGGAGACAAAGTCTCATTGAAAGTCTTATATTAAACTATTTAAAGGGGTGAAATCTAACATTTATTCAATGTGTTAATGATAAATACCTTTTAGAAGTGACTCGAGGGAGTCCAGAGCTGTAACAGCCTTTATTACATGCATTTCTCTCATTACAACTTTACATCCTGCCAAAAATTTTGCTTTTGTGGATTTAGGGCTTCAGTGCAAGCCCTGGTTACTTTTAAAATTCAGATCGACCTAGCTGTTGTTCAGGGATGTGAAAAATTCACACCCCTGAACCTCATAGGCAAGATGACCTAACCCCTGGTGTAGATGCAGCTAGTCCAGAGGTGGGCAAACTACAGCCTATGGGCTGGATCCGGCCCATAAGCCATTTTAAGCAGGCCCATGAGTTCCTGCTGGGGAGCAACGTCTGGGGTTTACCCTGCTCCAGTGCTTCAGCCAGGGTGTTGGGTCGAGGGCCAAACCATGCAGCTCCCAGAAGCTGCGGCATGGTACCACTCCAGCTCCTATGCACTCCAATGGAAGCTGCAGGGGCGATGATGGCGGATGGGGCAGCATGCAGAGCCATCAGAGCACACCTCTGCATTGGAGCTGGAGAGGGATATGCCACTGCTTCTGGGAGCCACTTGAGGTAAGTGCTGCTTGGAACCTGCACCCTGAGCCTCTCCCCATGCGCCAGCCCCAGCCCTGATCCCTCCCAAGGACCCTCCTACACCCCAAACTCATCCCCAGCCCCATCCCAGAACCTGCACCCCCAACCAGAGCCATCACCCCCTCCCACACCCTTACCCCAATTTTGTGAGCATTCATGGCCCGCCATACAATTTCTATTCCCCGATGTGGCCCTCAGGCCAAAAAGTTTGCCCACCCCTGGGCTAGGCTGATGGAAAAATTCTTCTGCCAACCTAGTTACTGCCACTGGAGAAGTGGATTATCTACATCAACAGAAAACCCCCTTCCATCGATGTAGGAAGCATGTCCACTACAGTGCCATAGATACAGTTGTGCTGCTGTAGCCCCCATAGCGTAGACGTGCCCTAGGATCTGTGGTTAGGATCGGCGTTAAGTCAGAAGCACACAGAAAGCCTGATCCTGACACAAAAATAATCCTTACTCACCTCTTCAAGGGACTACTCAGGTGAATAAGATTTTTCAGGATTGGGCTCAGGAAAAATAAGCCAGAAAAAATATTCAGGGGTCACATGGGTGTAAATGAAGGCAGAATCTGGACCACAATGGGCCAGATTTTCAAAAGAGATAAGCTACTAAATAAAAGTGGCCAGACACCCATTAAGGGCTGTAGGCTCTGAGCTCTATTGAAAATCTGGTCCACTATGTCCATCAGGCCTGGGAGCTCTTTGCTCTCATTAAAATTTGTGTTTTGACATTAAAAGTTCAGAAATTTTAGCACTGAAATAAACCAGAGCCTGGCAGATTGGGTGTGGGGCTAAGGATGAGTTAGAAATGTTTCTTAAAGCAGAGATACGAAACAGAAGAACGTTAGCTATTAATTACAAGTCACGTTTGATAAAATGCAGAGAGTAGCATGATGCAGGTTCTGATGACTCCTCCTTGTTAGATTTGATTTTGTTGCTGGAGGTGTGTCAGTGTGCACAAAGGAATGCCAGAATGTAATATCCTCCAGATATTAACCACTGGCTGTAGCATTGCCTGAAATCCAGCAGGGGAAAGTTGTAGCTGTTTATTTTCTAAATTAATTCAGCATAGATTAATTTGAAAAATAGGACATGCTGCTCTTTCAAATTAGACACAGAAGTGTTATGAGAAAAACCAAGTAAAATGCCAAGATTAGAATTATCAACTGAATATTCCCAATGGCCAGATCAAGAGAGGTATCTACTACAAAAGTAACCTAAAAAACTCACTTTAGTTTTCATTCATACATAGCACAAACCTCTGTAGATTGCTGGGTCCTGCTGAGTCACTACTCAACATATACTAAGCTGGTGAAGTCTGGAGCTGACCTAAGGTGTCTGGTCTGATAAGTATCTTTTCAAATGATACTTCAGTTTTGCAAAATAAATAAAAATCCATTTTTACATATTTTCCTAATCAACTTTGCAAAGCGGAGTATATAGACAGAGGTAGCCACATTACTAAATCACTGATAGATCAGCTCCACACATCACTGTTCTATGGTAGATGTGATATGCTGGTGCATGACTCAAAATGCGAACCACTGATCCTAGGTCAGGATATTGCTAGACCACTCAGAAAGAAATGTTAAGCTAATAGGGTGAAATTCACTCCTGCGCACAGAGTCTTGAACACAGACCGTGCACCTTTGAAGCACCAGCTGAGCCTTTAATCCCCAACCCTGCACTGGGTAGATTGCTGCACTCTCACTGAGTCCTATTAATCTATGTCCACCTGCAGACATCACAGTGCAGGAGAAGAATCCCAGGAATTAAGAAGGTTGTAAGTGATGCATAGGCCTTGTAAGGGCTGTGGTAACTGGTACCAATAATGTTTGGATGGATGCATTTTAATTTTTGGCTATTGGAACATTCAGAAATTAGTTCTAAATTTTTGTAGATCACTTCTACATGCTATTTATTAACACCATCTAATTTCCTGTCTGTGTCCTCAACACCACCATCATGTTGCGCATAGGTGTCATGGCATAGGATGCTGGCAGACATCAGACCCAGCCTCTTGAGGTTAATGCGAGGAATCCAGTCCGAATTATTGTTACTAGCTATTGTTTAGTGGAATCTGCATCTTTTAGCGGTTTTGTATATTTATAAGGAGTCTTCAGTGTCAACACTGAAGGTTGGTATTTGCACACCTAGTTCTTGTACTTCATTACTACAGGGAACATAGGAATTCCGCCTCTTTCCAGCAAATGTTACAAATATTTCCATACATTGGTAATTTAACAAAATTCAAAAATGTATTAATAGACCCACAAGTAAAGATACTTATCATTCAACTTGTAAACATGCTTCCTGTGTTTTCAGTTAGTTTTAACAACAAAAACGAGAAACCAGACCTTGGTGACACAACTCCAGGTCTTCATCCTGCTCCCATGGAAGTGAATAGGAGATTGCCTTCAGCTTCAGTGGCCTTAATTGAGATGAGTGTTTGAGAGACCCTTGTGGATTTCTACTTCTTGGATCTCGGGAGAATGGATGAGTTAGAGACAAAGCAACTTGGGTGGGATTTTCCAAAAGATTGAATAATTTCAGAGCACAACTCTGATGTCATGCACCCCTGTCTTCCCACCCTAAACACTATTGTGATGATCTTTGTACAAAGTATGTCTTGTAAGGGATCCTTGGGAAACTCATAACTTGCTGGCCAGTACTGTCATTGTGAAATGTATGTAGCAACATTGTATACAGGGCTGACGAGCGGGGGGGGGGGGGAGAGCCAGTATAAATTACCCAGGCCCGGCTTCATCAGCCCTGTTTAGCTGGTCTTCCCTTGCTGGGGGGCCAGAAACATTTTTTTCATCGGGGCCCGAACCCGCTCTCAGCAGCCCTGATTGTATGTGATAAGAGTCTCCTATATGATATTAGCACATATTCCAAACCTCACAGCCCCACCCAGGCAGAAGTCAGCAAACAGGTCTGTCCTAAACAAAGGAATGTGTTTGCCTTAATTTGCATTTAAGCAGTAAACAGAGTCATCAGGCAGAAAGGGGGAAAGGAGGAAACAAAAGGAAACCTGCATGTAACCATATACAGGTGAAATCAGGGAACCTCCTTCCACACAGACTCTGTCTCCTGGTTCTCAGCTAGAAATGTTTTTCAAGAGGGGAACTGAAATTGTAAAAAGGAGGAGCAAACACCCCAGCACACCCCTCCTCTCTCTCCTCCTCACCATCTCACTCTTTGCACCTAAGATGATAAAAGCAGCAGCCATTGCACTCTGGGGCAGTGGTCCTTGTTAGCACGAGACAGATTCTAATTTACTTTTACTTCTAAGGCCTCTCAGAAGATGGTGTGGATTGCACCCCATTATGTCAACACAAGGCCACAAGTCAAACATTCTGTAGGACTCGTGCATCATCTTTTGTTCTGTGTTTGCACAATACCTGACACAATGGGAATCCTGCTCCATGACAATAATTACAAGATAAATAAATAATAAATTGCTTACATGCTTTAGAAAAAATCCCACCCTTTATCTTGAGTGGGAAAGTGGTGCTCACATTGCTTTGCATAGCCCCTTTTCCTGGACAGCGGCCTTGAAGATAATTTTCTTATAGGCTGCACTAATTTACACAGCCTCTGCACACACGCTACTCCCCGGCCACCTGGCAGGTTTACAGCTGAACTCAACACACAGACTTCAGGGAAAGAGCAAAGCTGCTTTATTCAATTATCAAAATCCAGTTAAGAAGCAGTCCCCTTAGCAGGCCAAGATTTGCAAACTTGGAGATGATCATTAGAAACAAATGTGCTGTTATTATCTCATACGTACACACTCCTGAAAAGTTAAGGCTAACATTCCAGTGCTTGGGGGAAACAAGCCTGTTTTATGTGAAGCCTTCCCCACCTGCTTAACCAGGCCCGCCAACAGCAATTCTGGGCCCCAGGGCTGTCCCTAGAGGGATGCGGGGCCCGGGGCAGAAGCGACAAATCCATCACTTCTGGGACTGACTCGTCACTTCTGGGACTGACAATGCTGGCCAATCGTGCCAGCCCGCGGGGCCCTCCCAAAGCGCAGGGCCTGGAGCAGTCACCACTCCGTGCGTGCCTAGGAGCCCTGTGGCCCGCCCAGGGGATTTAAAAGGGCCTGGGGCTCTCAGCTGCCACCGCTGCAGGAGCAATGGCAGGAGCCCCGGGCCCTTTTAAATCACCCAGGCCCTTGAGGAATTGCCCCCTTAGTCGTCATCCCCCCTCCCGTTGGCAGGCCTGTGCTAAGTGATCTGAGCCTGCTCTGGGAGAACCAAGGGGGGGTTCAGAAAGGCAGGCTGTATAGGGAGCTCCATTATAGTGGTTATCTGCCAGAGTCTTTATTAACACTCTGTTCAGAAGAGGAACTTATTTTAAAATGAATATACTGCCTGTCATTATGTTGTGCACAGCCCTCAAGATAAACTCATTGAAGGAGACCCCTTTTTCAAAAAAATTATAGACCACTTGTGGTACATTCCAATGGCCAAAATGGCGTTCTCCAGACATATCTTTAAGAGCTATGGATAGAAGAGATAACTGGTAGGGAAGGCCAGAAAGGGTGGGGGAACTCTCAAAGTCTGGGAGAAAAACCCCTTTCATGGCTCTTCATCAACTCCAATGTAATTACCTGTCATGTTCTGGGGTGCAATTCAGACTAGTGAGCGGTTGTGTCACCACTTGTATTAGAACTCTGAGTGCCCCAAAATTCTTCTGCTATTTCTGGCTCCCTGCCAGGCACATGCAGCCTGCCTGCACATCAGGTTCTGTATGTTAAAGAGCTCTGTTTCAGCCACTTCGAATCCAACAGCCTGCCAGCAGTTATTACAGACACGCTCTTGTCTCACCAGACTTGGTTAATGTAAGCAGGTGACCCCAGCACAGCCCCAGTCCTGAGCTGCCATGTCCAGCCGTCCCCTGTGATATTCAAAGGAACAATAAGACCCGTTTGCTCCTTTAAAGAGCTAAATCCCACCAGCTTGCCACATTAACTGGAGTTATCATTCACTTTAATTCAAAACACAGCACTATACATTTAGATTAATAGTAAAACAAGTTTAACAACAAAAAGAAGATAGGATTTTAATTGGCTTGAGAGAAAGTCTGAAATGATTACAAGCAAATAAAAGTGAAAAGAATGCATCTAAAAATCTAAAATGTAATTTAGCAACATATAGGCTTGTTTGCGATAGCTTCTCACCCACAGTCTTCTGGTAAGGTGGTGGCTGACACACACCCACACTCTATCAGGATTTCCTCCAGAAGCCCAAAAAGTGCTGGTTCTCTTTTTCTTCCTAGGTGAAAAAGATAACTTGGGGTTCTCTGCCCCTTTCTTTTTATACCCCAGTAAACCTTTCAAATGAATTCTTCTAAAGGTTGCCCCTCAAAAGAAAAGTTTATTCAAGCTATGAATGAATATCCAAGCGTCTGTCTGCTCTGATCATTTGTTTTCACTGGTGCTGGTTGCAGGGACAGTTTGATGGTGTGTTTGTTTGAAAAGTGTGAACTGGGAGTGCTCTGTTCCAGGTGGGCCTTGAGTGGTTGATTGGAGGGAAGGTTTTGAGTCGGAGCAACTGCTTTGAGCCAGCAGCCTTATTAAAAAAAAGCAGCCAGCTGTGAACAGAGGAGAAACAAACAGAGAGAGTTTGCCTGGGAGTTCGCTTGTGGGGAGTTTCCACAGAGTTTTTGCCTTTCAGGCATCTGTGAGCAGTAAATATACCTGAAGAGGCTCTTATGGATAGTGAGCAATCAGCTGTTGTGACCTGCACAAGATGTGTCATTTCTCTTGTTCTCAGAGGGTAGAAGCAACTCCGTCTGTATGAAGTGCAAGCTGGTCGTCATATTGGAAAAGAAGGTTAAAGGACTAGAGACCCAAGTATCAACCATGTGTTGCATCAGAGAAAATGAAGACTTTCTGAATAGAAGTCAGCGTTTGGTACTGCAGACACAGCATGCTGAAGGATCAGAGAGGGCAGTGCAAAACCAGGAAGAAAATTGGCAGCATGTGACCTCCAGAAGAAGAAAGAGGAGAACCCATGTACTCCCAATGGAGATAGAGGTAAGAAATCATTTTCAGGCTCTCTTCACAGATACTATGGTGGAGAATGATTTGGAACAGAGTCATCCAAGGGAAGCAGCAAAGAGTCCTGTGGCACCTTATAGACTAACAGATGTATTGGACCACGAAAGCTTATGCTCCAATACATCTGTTAGTCTATAAGCTGCCACAGGACTCTTTGCTGCTTTTACAGATCCAGATTAACATGGCTACCCCTCTGATATCTGAGGGAAGGGATCAGAAGGAGAACACATCAACCAGAAGACATGGGATGCATTGTCCTAGCGATGGGAATTCCCACAACCACCACTCCCATGAGGAGAAGATGCGTGGTGTTGATTGGGAACTCCCTTCTAACGGGGATAGAGTCATCCATCTGCCATCCAGACCAGGAAACCTCGAAGTGTGCTACTTGCCAGGAGCTAAAATTCAGGATGTGATGGAGTGTCTGCCGAGGCTGATTAAGCCCTCGGACCGCTATCCCTTCCTACTTCTCCACACGGGCACCAGTGATATTGCCAACAATGATCTTGAGTGGGTCACTGCAGACGATGTGGCTCTTGGAAGAAGGATAAAAGAGTTTGAGGCAGAAGTTATGTTCTCTTCCATGTTCCCTGTTGAAGGAAAAGGCTGTATTTTAAAGAAGCCTTACTGAGGGAGCAGGAACAAACCATTCCGATGTGCAGAAAGAATAGCAAATATGGCAGGCGACCAGCTTGGTTTAACACAGAAATCTTCGGTGAGCTTAAACACAAATAGGAAGCTTACAAGAAGTGGAAACTTGGACAGATGACTAGGGAGGAGTATAAAAATATTACTCGAGCATGCAGGGGTGTAACAAGGAAGGCTAAAGCACAACTGGAGTTGCAGCTAGCAAGGGATATGAAGGGTAACAAGAAGGGTTTCTACAGGTATGTTAGCAACAAGAAGGTGGTCTGGGACAGTGTGGGGCCCTTACTGAATGGGGGAGGCAACCTAGTGACAGAGGATGTGGAAAAAGCTGAAGCACTCAATGCTTTTTTTGTCTCGGTCTTCACAGACAAGGTCAGCTCCCAGACTGCTGTATTGGGCAGCACAGTATGGGGAGGAGGTGAGCAGCTCTCAGTGGTGAAAGAACAAGTTAAGGACTATTTAGAAAAGCTGGGCATACATAAGTCCATGGAGTCGGATGCAATGTATCTGAGGGTGCTGAGGGTGTTGGCTGATATGATTACAGAGCCATTAGCCATTATCTTTGAAAACTCGTGGTGATCAGGGGAGGTTCCGGACGATTGGAAAAAGGCAAATATAGTGCCCATCTCTAAAAAAGGGGGAAGAAGGAGAACCTGGGGAACTATAGATCGGTCAGGCTCACCACAATCCCCAGAAAAATCATGGAGCAGGTCCCCAAGGACTCCATTTTGAAGTACTTGAAGAGAGGAAGGTGATCAGGAACAGTCAACATGGCATTCCACAAAGGGGCCAAGTTCATTTGCCTGGACCAATCCTGATTGCCTTCTATGATGAGATTTAACTGGCTCTCTTTGTGTGGAAATATTGGGGGGGGGGGGGAAAGTGGTGGATATGGAATTATACCTTGACTTTAGAAAAGCTTTTTGATACGCCCTCCATCAGTATTCATTGCCAGCAAGCTTTACAGTAGTATGGACTGGCATGAATGGACTATAAGGTTGAATAAAGCTGGCTAGATCATCGGGCTCAATGGGTAGTTATCTACAGTTCACTAGATGTCTAGCTTGGCAGCCAGTATCAAGCGGTAGAGTTGCCCAGGGCTGGTTCCTCGGCCAGTTACGTCAAATCTTAATTTATTATCTGGATGATTGGGATGGATTGCACCCTTCAGTCAGCGCAATGACACTATGGCTGGGTGGAGAGGTAGATACACTGGATGGGTAGGGGATAGAGTCCAGAGTGACCTAGGACAATTGGAGAATTGGGCCAAAAGAATCTAATGAGCTCAATTTAGCAAGTGCAGAGTCTTTCAACTTCAGACAGAGAATTTCCCATGCACTGCTACAGGTGATGAGCCGACTGGCTAAGCGGCAGTTCTTGTCAAAAAGACCTGGCAATTACGTGGATTGAAAGCTGGATATGAGTCAACAGGTGCCCTTGTTTGCAAAGGAAGCTAATGGTCATATTGGGCTCTGCATTAGTAGGAGTCCTGCCAGCTTAGATCTGTTGTGAATATTTGGTTGTCTACGGTTTTTTGTTTCTTCTATTGGCAACTGAGTTCTAGATTTTTAGGGGATAGCCCAGCAGCTTCGGCCAGTTAGGCGAGCTCTTGTTGTCTGTAAATTAAATGGTAGTTTTTGTTGACTGTTGCTTGTCTGGCCTCAAGTGATTTCTCCTTAAACTGGTGCCCAAGGATATAACAAGTTGGCGGCGTGGACGGTGGCTTCCGGTGCTGCTCCAGTAACGAAGGAAGTAGTATAGTCAAGGTAGACAGAGAAAAACAACAAAATTGGCGTGTTTTCTGCATGGACTGTGATTGGAAAGTGACAATTTAAAAATCATGGCTACTTGACAGGCCCTGGAACCTTTTTGATTGAGGAATATAGTGCAATGGCCTGTGTTTATACTGAGCGTTTGGAGCTTTTTATTATTGCAATTCATTACAGAGAGAATAAGATGCCAATATCTTAAGTGTTGTGGGGCTAAAAAACCTTACTCCTTGCTTTACGCGCTTAACTACATCCTGTTAAGGCCTGAGACTAAAATCTTTACAGTGACATTGTGGAATCCTGGGGTCCCATTTTCCCAAAACCACTGGTAATTGCTGAAAGATATCGGTTTCCCAAGAGGACACAAAAAGATGAAACGTTTTTACATTCCGTAGCCACAATTTTAAAAAGCTAGCAGGAAGACTGTTGAATTTTAAAGAGATGTTAAATGATGCCCTGCGTGACAGAGTTAGTGTGTGGCCTGTACACTTGAGCTTATATGGAAGCCGCTTACTGACAGAGGCTCAGCTTACATTACAGGTAAAGGATATTGATATTGCTGTCCCCATGGGAACTGGGTATTAAGGGGAGGCGCAATAACAGTTGGTGCATCCCCTAGGGTGCAAAAAGTTAGTCACAATAATCCTTACGCACAAACTCTTGTTCAGTAATCTAGGAATGTTACCGCTGTGGTAGCCAGCGATCACCAGGCATCAGATGCTTGGTGTAAGGACTTCTGGTGTGTTTGACACTGTTGGCAAAAGGACCATGAGTTGTGTTAAAAAAGAAAGAGGCCTTTGGTCTGGCTTGACAAAAGAGGACCTGCTACCCTAGAGCAGATCCAGGATGTTTTGTCTTTTTTGTGGTGGGCTCACATGTTAATTTACTGGGTAACCCCTTGTTTTGGATGGCAAACCTATATGCATGGAACTGGGACACCGGTTGCAGCTTGGTCTCGTGCGTCTCCAAGACTGTGTTAAAGAAAGCTACAGCATCTTCTGCTTAAGGCAACCAAAAACGGTTCTGAAGGACGATTATACTGGGGAGAAGCTGTTGCCCGTGTTGGGCACTTTTATGTTAAGTGGGAATGCTTCAATGGACAGGCTTGCTAATTGCCACCGTTTGTGGTGTAAGAGGTGTTAATCCCAGCCTTAATGGGTAGTGGTTCTTGGCTTGGAAGATTCAGCTTGACTGGGCAGAAGTGCAACCGGAATTGACTAAAAAGAGAAGAAACCAGTCTAACCCTAACTAAGGAACATGCTGCTGTTTTTAGAGAGAGGATTTGGGAGTATGAAGGGAATCCTGTATTGTTGAACATTAAACCTGACAGTCCACCAAATATTCTGAAAGCCACGATACTGTGCCATATGCTTATCAGGCCAAAAGTTGAAGCAGACTTGAGCGCCTGATCACCAAGGTCCTCAATCCAGTTACCCATAGCCCATGGGCCACTCTATCGTCTAATAGTTGAAGAAAGATGTCTCTCTCCGGATTGTGGTGATTTTAGTCACTGTCATCCAGTGTTGTGCGCAGAGCAATACTCTGCTTCCCCTGCATGCGATGACCTCTTTCGCAGGCCCTGGTGGGGGACAAGTTCAGTAGAGATTTGATCTGAGTAAGCTATTTAAGATGCACATCCGATTGAAAAAGTTCCGAGTTGACTATCGTGACTCATAGGGGCTTTATCGATTATTTCGCTACCCTTCGGGATAAGTTTCTGCTCTCGCCCTGTTCAGATGGCTATGACCAGAATTGTGTGGCTTGTCAGGAGTTCAGTGCTATCTGGATGATATCCTGCTGGTTCACTGGGAAGGGAATTGAAGAGGATTCACTTAAGTATTTTTTGAGGCTACCCTACAAAGACTGTAAGGAGTATGGCCTACGATGTTCGCAAAGCAAGTGTGAATTCTTTCCAAGCCCTCTGTTATCCTCTCT